>NW_027305511.1:300000-392500 GCF_039555335.1 Amphiura filiformis
TGTCAAAGAGCAATGAAACTCAGGTACACTCATTGTAACACCCATTCAAGTCTCAGGCCTTCAATTTATTTGGAAAACAAATAATGTTCAACACTTTCTCGGGTATCATAAATCTAAGTAAACATTATGGTGATTAAACCGCAAGCAATCCCCATATCGCTTTTAATTATCTTGTTTATACAGGATGTCGAGCTTATCATTGGGACCCACCCGGATGTGACAAGATGTGTCCAGATTGCTACAACGGCGGTATTTGTGACGATATAACCGGGATATGTGTCTGTCCTCCTGGGTTCACAGGAGATTTCTGCCAACTAGGTAAAATGCAGTGGCGGTGTCAGGGGGGTGTTGCATCGACAATCCCATCTTTTTTTTGGGGGGGGCGTTGTGGTGATACATTCCCCCTAGATTTTTACAAAGGGGGACTTCCCACCTAAAAATCACAATTCCCCTTAGAATTTTCTTTTTAGCACGAAAAAACGTTGTTTGGGGGGCATAAATAGTGTAAAATTGCAGCATTTGGCGCGCTTTGCGCACACTGGCACTTGAAATAGCAAACACACCTTCATTGGGGTCGTCTGACTTCACTGTCTTCCCACGATCCTTGATTGGTCAGTAGCGCGTAAAAGGAAGGGTGATTAATCGTCTGCTGGCTAAAAGGCAACTTAACCATTGTAGGCATTGTTAACATAATCGTAATCGTTTTTCAGGAAAGGAAGTTTCCTTTTATTAAGTCTTTTGAGACGGTTTGTATATTTGAAGGTGAAAAATCAACTATAAGCTGTTTTACCGCCGCGTTAAAATCATGACGACATTCGTAAACAAACGGTGCCCGAGTTTGACTGACAGTTGATGAAATTAAACTAATTATAATTACTCGTAATTCTTAATATAGCAATATACAGGGGAAATAAGAACCACGCATCGCACCTTAGTTCGATTTAACATGAAATTACGATAGAAACATAACTAGGTAGATAAACCAGAGAAAAAACTCTGGACTGCCTGTGCGGGGAATGAACCCCAGACTCTCCGCTTGTCGGGCGGACGCTCTAACCACTGAGCTACACAGACCGTCCCTGATAAACAGGGTTCAAGTCTGGTACTTACGGATAATGAGCAGTCAAGGTAAGCAGTACAAGCAACACACAACACACCAGTGTACAATATAAATTAATACTGTTTACCCTCCAGCCTAATATATATCAAACAAACAAGGGAAGAGGCTTACGCATCGTACTTTGGAACATAGAAACATTCAAACATTACTAACTGGCGCAAGAGATCAAATCCATGATGCTTAATTGCAATTCTTAATAATCAATTCAATATACAGGGGAAGAACCGTGCATAGCACAATAGCATAATTAAACATGAAATTGCAATGGAAACATAACATGCATGCGAGCGCTCTAACTACTGAGCTACATGAATTTTCCCTGATAAACATTGTTCAAGTCTGAAATGGCAGATGTCGTCCAAGGTAGTATTTTAATTATAAAATAAGTCTTTGATTATAACAAGGTCCATGTGATCTCAAGCATTTTCCACCCTGATGTGGCAGTGACATCAAAGCGTTGATCACGTGTGTGTACACTAGACTTCTCCGTAGTCCACTTGCCAATTGTGCATACTCTGGCTATTACATTTAAGCTTAAAACTCTGATTTAATTAATGTGTGCACAATTGATAGATTTTCACAACTGATCTTTTCAGTCACCGTACGCTCTCTGTTTGTTAGCTTCCCAAGTGGACTTCTGACTTTGGATTGCAGTTAACATTTTTAACACGGGACTCTATGGAGAGTTAGGCCAATTTCTGGCCTAACTAACATTGGTCATGATGTAATGCATCTTTAAATGAATCTGGCTTGTCATTGGTCGCCCAGATCTCGTTATTGGTACCATTAACTAATACATGGTACACAACTATCTAGGAAATGCGGCGCCTTTGTCCTGGCGGATGAACGTACGCATCTAGCGCGTATTGTACCACCATGCCTAGTCTTGTGGTTAGATTTTATTGATAAACAAGTATGATTGACAGTGTGTTTTAGAGAACGAAGTCCAGGGTAAACAGGGGTAAAGTTCTGCTTAAAAGTGAAAGTCCATAGTCGGTTTTTCGGATAATAAACTGGCAGATTCTAAAATTAGAATTGTTCAGTATTGAAGTGTCATTATAATTATGCCATTATGATATGTTGCATTCAATAATATAAGCCTACGTAGGGCCTATACTTTACTTTTACTGTCACAAATATAATTATATAAAAATTTTCATAACCATTTTATACTAGTATTTTGATGTAATAAATATCAGTATAATTTCGAGTTCAACTGAATGAGTTCATCATGATTAATAACATTTTTATTTATCAAAAATCGACTATGGCATAGTCTAGTGTGTACACTAGCGATTTGTAGCTGCGCCCAATGAAATGAAAATGTCCCTGGCACATCAAGGTGAAAAATGCTTTGTCTCAGCCTCGTGTGATGACTTCAATTTATATTGTTTTACTTAAAGGCCCATTCAGTGATTTGCTCATCCGGTTGATCGTAAAAATCATCAAAATTCAGATTTTGGTACCTTTGTCATTGTCATAGATGTGCTAACATAGCCTGCGAGTGGTTCAGCCGAAAGCCGTGTATTTAAGACAAACATGCATTTTCCCGTTCTAATTTACATTTCCCTTCCCTTCTTTGGTTTTGGTGGGGCGGTCTTAGAGGTGTCTGGCACCTGTTCGCTCCAGCCATTCACTGGACTTTTTAAAAGAAATTTTGTTCCTTTCATAATATTGTGTAATTTTTGATGTAACTTATGTGCAATATTATATATTTTTTGTAATTCTGTGCCAGTGATAAAGTGTAATAAATAAATAAATAAATAAAAAATAAACAAAATAAGACATTTAACACGAATCTGTAATTTAGATACTGACAGTATGTAAATTAGCTACATGTATTTGAATGGGGCTACAACTTCAAAAATACCAAATGACAATTTGAATGACTTATCCTTCACTTTTAAGCAATTTGTAAACAATTTTAATTTTTTTACACTTGCGCTGGGATCACTGAATGGGTCTTTAAATTACCCTTATTATTTCAGCTTGCGGACATAACCGTTACGGACGTGACTGCCAACTAATTTGTAACGATGCTGACCCCTCTAATGGCTGCCGTGGTAAATTATTCTGTCTCCCGTATCCCTATGGTTGCTCCTGTGCACCAGGATTCAAAGGCCTCGACTGCATGGAGGGTATGTATTTGAGTGATGACCAATGTTAGGCCGGTATTTCCAAAGTAACAAGACACGACCCAGCTCGACAAATCGTACATCGATAATGCTTTAGTATAATTTCAACTCCATAATTGGGTAAATAAATCAAACACCAAATTCTCGTTCAGTGCGCCAAATTTAATTAATAATAATAATATAATAATAAAAGAGATTTATATAGCGCATCATACAGAAGTCTCGATGCGCTTTACCGAGCACACATACATAAAAGTAAAAACTAAATAAGTGTACAAAAATCCTTTAATAATACACCTTAAAATACAAACTACATTAACATGATTAATTAGGCTACACCAAGCATCCCTCACAAGGAAAGGAGAATAAATAAGAAAGAGCAAAGGGTCCCAACCAAGTGAAAGACGCATGGTAGCAAAACATATACATACAGTAAGCAATAAAAACAATGACCATATTATATTTACAGGCCATAATTGTTTTATAGATATTGTTTATATATCTATGATAGCTATAACAGTTGATAATGTTTCATTATAAGCTGCATATTCCGGCAAGCCTGCCTCACAGTCAGAGGAATAGTTTGAACTACATTGATAATCATTTTAAAGTTGTTATGGGGCGATGGTCTGTGTGATTTATGCTTTAATTACAGATTACCAAGATTTGTTGCTTCGCATCAGTTAATGGCGTGGCTCACCTAACGTTATTATAGGGAGGAGGGGTAGGCACGTGCCGCCCAATCAGAGTTTGGTCGATTCTGTGAAACAAAAGTACAAAAACATGACTATTGCCCTCAATAATAAGTTATTTATTTTCTCCTTAGAATGTATGTCTGGAACATTTGGTATTGGATGTATCGGCCAATGTCATTGTAATACTGGGGCTAAATGCGATACGGCCACGGGAGTCTGTGGAAATGGAGTGTGTAAAACTACAGATCTATGGTATGGACCACAGTGCCAATGTAAGCATAATACATATATTTATATAAAGAAATGTTTGGAATAGGCATAATACGTATAAACATATTCGACGAGCGTGCCCCGAATGCCACAATACCCCTTGCCATATTGCCTTATAATATATAATATTATATAATATAAATAAATGTTTGGAATAGGAATAATACGTATATAAACATATTCGACGAGCGTGCCCCGAATGCCCCGAATGCCACAATACCCCTTGCCATATTGCCTTATAATATATAATATTATATAATATAAATAAATGTTTGGAATAGGAATAATACGTATATAAACATATTCGACGAGTGTGCCCCGAATGCCAAAATACCCCTTGCCATATTGCCTGATAACATATAATATTATATTATATAAACAAATGTTTAGAATAGGTATAATACGTATAAACATATTCGACGAGCGTGCCCCGAATACCACAATACCCCTTGCCATATTGCCTTATAATATATAATATTATTTTATATAAAAAATGTTTGGAATAAGTATATAAACACAGTTATATTTACCTGTATATTCAGTTATATTTAACTGTATATATTGCCACAACGTACTTGAGAATATGTAATATGCGTATTACATGGAGGACGAACCTTTTTGTTTTTGTTTTATATTCAACACATGCTGTTTTCACTATTCATTTCTTTTTTTTTCTGTTTCTACTATCTTTTGTATATTGTTTCGAAAATATTATCACTGAAACTAACAGGTTAATACTAATGCTATATACACAAAACATGTTGTGAAACCAAGTTATATCGCATGATGTCAATATTACTCATCGACTATGTATACGTAAAAAACTATAACTTTTGTTTTCAGATACACACTGAAATAGTGTGAAGGGCCTTTATAATTATTCAGTTCAACGTATGCACAGATTTAAAACAGTGATATTACACTCGTACCTGTTCACCTTTTATTTGTTAAACAACCATTATTACTGACTATTACTAATTTTAATTAGGTGTATTATTAAAACTTGATACAACTTTAAAAGTTGTCCGCTTAGTACGGTTAACTGAGCAGAGAACTTTATCACAAAATTGTACTGGTAATGGCTATCAAAATATTAACATAAATTCATTGGATGGGGCATTATAAAGTTTAGTTGTTTAGCAGACGTCAGGTATCACTGATCAAATCTCGCACTGAACGAGATTTAACATGATTGCTTTGAGCAGCTCATTAACGAAGGTGTGGCGGTAAAGCTATTTAATTAAATCGCATAATTTAATTCAATAAATTTGGGCAAACCTCATCATACAAACCTTTAAAGTTGCTGAATCAGATAAATATATAACAGTCATGTCAGGTTGACCGTTTGCAATTGTTTGTATTTATTACTTCTTCAGTCAGAATTATGGATTTTACTGTATGGAACAGTCCACTGGTAAATCGTGATAAACCGATAGAAGAACAATTCAGTGGTTATGTTAGATCACCAGACTTTGGTGCTACTATGTCTACAGGAAGACTGGAACACACAGGAACTGGTCAAACAGGATACAGCGCAATCCAGCCTGATATAAAAGATGTTAAAGTAACGCTTGCTGAAGGTATGTAAATTTCCCCAAAGAAACAAAATATGACAATCAATGAAGATAGCATCCACTTCGTAAAGAACAAAGTACAAAACCCGATTTGCCATCGTGTTGTGGACTTAGACAATGCCCTTAACCTCTATTGCCTGTCTCCACAGGTGTAGATATGGGTATTGGCATACATTGTGCATGGAAGGTAAAACAGACTCGTTGAGCGGGGTTTAATTCAGGAGAGTCTAGCTTAAACACATAAGAAAACGAGATTGACACTGCAGCCTCTCATCATTGTTACGGCAAGACCTAAATGGGTTATTCCAGTTGAAATCCATACACATAATGGAAGATATGATCTTTATACCCAGGGCGTTTAATTTTCAAAATGATTTAACTAAATCGGTGCCTTAATCTATAATGTAAAGTTATGATTACCCTATAGTTAAGACTACTGTTCGACAATATTTATCAATATGAAATTACAGTACCAAAGAAATGGTTCCATTGACTCTCCTCCTATTCAGTCAAGATATAAATTTGTTTTGAAAGTGTAACACTAAACCGATCTATTTGAGTTCAAGAGAAGGCGGTTTTGAGAATGAATTAAGTGGCATATTTTATAATTTCCTGCAGACGTGAAAGATGAAGGTCGGCCGCCATCAATAATATTTTGGGACATTGATAGGTTTTGATAACACTTTTCAATCACGACACTAAAAAATTCTCTGGAGCCCCCCGTTAAAAAATATGACCACCCCCTAAAAATCGCTCCAAAATCACCTAAAATATGTTTTAAAAAGCAGTTTTTCATCGCATTTCAAGGAAATATTGTAAGAAACTCCATAATTCAACAGGTCCCAAACAAATTGGCATTAAAAATACATACATTGGTGAATCTCCTCACAAATTTGCAGAAGCCAGCAATTTCATTAAGGTGGATTTTTCATAAACTCAATATAGCCATATTTTCAAAATGTCGAAAATGAGAAAAAATGCAAATTTTACCTAATTTCTAACTTAATTATTGCCTTTATTCAGGCTGAGTTTGATATGACCTTTTAGATAAACATTTCCCATCCTTTGACTATAGGAAATGCTTTTTCTATTGTGGGATCTTTTTCCAATTTATTATGAGGGGTCTTTAAAATATCCCTTCAAATGTGAAACAATTAAAAAATAATAGAGTTCTATTTTATTATGCTGTTGAAGGATTTGGCTTTCCTAATGGAACCACTCTAGAGACACAAACTCAAGGCCTAGCTGGGGACTCGGTAAAGAAACTGTTTGTAACTATGCCCAGTTCTGGTTCAAACCAAACTATTGGAATATACTTCATAGAGGCATCTTTATATGGGGCAACTACTAAAGTATCTACTTTCAAATCAGATGAGAAAGGTATGTTTATTTGAGATTAATGTTGGTCGTTGATGGGATTTTTATTCTTAGTCTAGCCGAACTTTGGCTAGACTTTTGGCTAGACTTTTCTATCTTAAAAGTCCTTGTCAATAAGTCGGAGGT
The DNA here is from genome assembly GCF_039555335.1 of Amphiura filiformis. Lineage (NCBI taxonomy): Eukaryota > Metazoa > Echinodermata > Ophiuroidea > Amphilepidida > Amphiuridae > Amphiura > Amphiura filiformis. The sequence goes on from NW_027305511.1 coordinate 307,298, forward strand.
TCTTTAAAACATTATTAAATACAAATATTTCATCGTATCGCCAGGAAGTGCAATGCATACTGTCATTATGGTATCCGTAGTAAATGTGATGCGATCAAGCAAAATCAGTCGGAACTCGGAAATATTGATTTTGAGATATAGCCATACAAAGGAAATATTTCCTTTTGTTTCCTCTGGTTTTGGAAACTCTTTAATTGCTCATACAGGCTGAGTCAAAAAGAGGTAAACTCATGCTTGAGGAGCTGTAACTCAAGATCTGCAAGGAATCTGCTAAAAATAGAAATACCACTGGAACGAGCAAATTCTACACGTCTAAATAAAAAACGAATTGTTGCAATTGCTCACAGCAAACTAAAGTTATACACATTTGAATACAACCACCCATTTTTGTAGCTGCACACGGCTGATTTATTTTCATCCATTTCAATTTCGACGAATCAGCAAAGTGCTAACAGGATTTATTGTTGAAAAGACAACTTTTGCTTTTAATTAATATTCAACAAAGTCCATGACGGTACTATAGTTGGTAGAGATACCAATTCAAGTCTTTACGAACGATCCGGCAGAAGCTTGATTGGGGGGTATGTTGGGTACCCGGGTTGGGTAAAGGATTGAGCTGATCTTTGGTCTTGCTGTAACGCATGTCTAACTCTAGCAATGTTCACTTGTGATCATCTAGCAGTAGTTCGTGGTCTGCCTGAAGCTTCCGCGGCTGTCTGTTCCTTAGTGTCCCATGCACATTGAGCTTGTTCACATTCTTATATACTCTTCCGTTCCATGAAACCCGATTAGCTGTAGGAAATTTGAGACGAAAAAGACGCTGAACTTCAGTGGGACTTCAGTTTCATGATACTTCGTCGACAGAAACGTGCGCTCCCGTGCGGTAAATTGTGGTGCCGTGTTGTCATTTGGCCCGTTTTATTATAATGTAGTGCAATGAGGTAAAATTCATATTGAAAAGAGCCCTTTAACATGTAGGAATTATTGATCGAAACCACACCTGCCACAGAACTTTATTTGCATTTGAATATCGCACCATACCAATCAATATAGGTAGGCCCCTACTTGGGAAGTGAAACCGTGTGCAGCTACCAAAATGGGTGGTTGTATTCAAATGAGTATAACTTGAGTTTGCTGGGAGCAATTGCAACAATTCTTTTTTTTATTTAAACGTGTAGAAGTTGCTTTTTCCAGTGGTATTTTCATTTTTAGCAGATTCCTTACAGCTCTTGAGTTACAGCTCCTCAAACATGAGTTTACTTCTTTTTGACTCAGCCTGTATCTTTGGAACTGGTTGTTCAAATTCAATTGGCTTTCTGCAAAATGCAGCTTTGTAATTGCTTTTTACTAACCTATAAGAAACTGAAAATTTCATGTTTCCGAGTTCCGACTGATTTTGCTTGATCCCACCACAAATAATTCAATACAACAGTTATATCCATGATAACAATATTGCTCTGAAGTCCTTCAATCTGTGAGCTTTGAAATAATGACACACACAAAATTAATCCATTCTATTTCAGCTGACATATGGCCAGTAAGGTACACCGTTACCACAAGTATCGGCGAATCTGTCATACTCGCTGTCAATACAACTAACGTGACTAATCTCAGATGGCTTCATAATGATGGCAGCGTCATCGATAAATGGAATGGTCTAACTAATGTAACGATAGAGAATGTCCGAAAGTCTGACGAGGGTGTTTATGAAAGCTTTGAAGATGGCTATAGAACTAATGGGAAGCATGCCATCATGAGGCTCATAGTAAGAGGTTAGATGACAATATCCTTTCAAACAGGTCGTTACAAAAGCGAGTAGCAGTATTGTAGTAACATTATATAAATACATACTGCAAAGAATTGGTGTACGTAATATTTAGATGAGTAGTCGTTTTAAAACAGAAAAATACAAACTATGATCTTCCGTATCTTAGGAGGAAAGCAGACAAAATTGCGTTATTAAAGGAAATCTGTACCATAAACTAATCAATTGCTAATATAGCTATATACCCCTAAATTAAACATACCAGACGGTCTATATGAATTTCGGAATATTCCTAACAAAGAAAAAGCACTTTTAATCCTTCGTTTCTGCGATTCATGGAAGCCGCCATGATAGCTGCTTGCGAATCCTTTCTGCCACAAGCGGTAGTGTAACCTTTCACACAGACCCTCGGCTACCTTCGGCGAGCGTGTGTTGCTGTGTGGCATTGGCGACCCCACAGCGAATTTTGGGTTTTAGTGCTGTTTTTACACTTTTCGTTCTCAAAAGATATTGTTGATACATAAATATTACTTAAAATACATTTTTTTATGTTCTTCTGTAGTTTTATGGGTAAAAATTGTCGCGTTTTCTTTTGAACGAATGTTGAATCTGAACTTTGGTAGTATTCGCTTCGTGTCACCAAAGTTCACGAGGGACGAGGCTTGTGGCACGGATTTCGCTGGTTTCAAAATATCGGGTATCAATATGGCAGCCACCATGGATTGCAAACTGACGGCTAATTGTCGTAAGGAATTAAGAATTTCTCCTTTATTTGGACATATAAGCTTGGGACTTTTACTGTTTGTCGTTTTTATTATTGCTGCAACTATATAGCTATTGATTAGTTTATGGTACAGATTTCCTTTAATATCTTAGAACTAGTCAAATCATCACCGAATACTTTACAATCTTTTAACTTGAGATTCTGGAATGATATTTATATACTTTCCCATACTTATAGATTGTCCAATGACAAAATGGGGACCAGAATGCTCAGAAAACTGTCCAGTTTGCTACAATGGAGGGATGTGTGATGACAATACTGGACAATGTATTTGCCCGGCTGGATTTGATCGGACAGATAATTGTTCAAGGGTAATAGTTAATGAATGTTTCTTACTCTTGTGTCGGAGATTATTCGCACTTCATTAATAATGTTCAAACGTTGGTAATCTCATCAAAAGTGTATTACACCATTGTTATGAGACAATAACTGAAAATCAAGTCAGGTCGTCACATTATCTACATGACTGGTAAATGATGACCGGTGGTCAGTGGACTTCGGGTATATATATATAAATGCGCTTTTATAAATGCGCACGTGACATCTAAAGGTCGCCATACCGTGTTCAACGATGTAAGGTACCCGGATGTGCACAAATTCCACACGCAAAAGTATAGGCGAAAATGACAGGTTACAAGGAAAATTGTTTTTGCAAAATAGTGGCATTGATTGCAAAGGGCAAAATAATTTTACCCGAAACATAAACTATTTATTTGGATTTTCCATCACGGAAAAAAAATTCATGACGGAAAAGCTAGATTTAGCTGATTTAAAAACTTATATTTCATTATTTCCGTGCTAAATGGGCGTGGCAATTGGCCATATTGATGACGAAATATGACGCTTACTGGCATTAAGGTCAGAACTGAGTAGCTGCCGATGATGTTATTTGATAATTTTTGCACGTGATGATAGGGAACTTAGGGGGCTGTCATTTTTTCGGAAGGAATGGGTCATGGATTTATTTATTTGGGAGTCACGATAAATATCCCCCTCCCCCGTAGTGCCGCCACTGAACAATAACCCTGACCCTAATTTTAACCAACGTCAATTGACGAAACTATAACTTTAGCCCTTTTCGGAATAATGACCCTCTCGAACTAATAGGCTAGATGTCCCCGCCCGACCTCCTCAACCCTAACTTACTCATTCGCTTGCTCACATCACAATATGCTCACATCAATTAAGTATCAAAAATTGACAAAAAACTAATTCAAAATGTGTTTTTAAGCACCTTTTTGTGTCCCCATGCTAAATCGGTGATCTGTACACCCTTTGACCATGCACAGTGTCATCGACCCTATATCTTCATGACAGGAATCGCCATGGTAGGTTGAATCCACAGCCACGATTAGCCATTTGGTTCAAACCTTTAAAGCTCTTTAAAACCAATAATTAGTCGAGGGACATAACTAAGGCTATACACAATAGCCGTGTAATTGATCTTGGTTGTGCGTGAATAAGCTTGTATACCCCATTGAGGTCAATGGTCATCGACTTTTATACTGCCTACAGTGAGTGCAGCTGTACTACACGCTGCTGTAATACAGATCCAACGCAATATAAAATTGTCAGATTTTGAGTTCAAAGCGCACGGCCAATTTTCAAAGCGCATTCTAGCGACTATCATATCTGTTCAACACGTATTTTCAAGTGTATGAGACCACATCTGGTTTCTTGAGAAAAATTCATTTGCGGGAGATATTCATCAATTTCTAACCCACTATCCGAAGATTTTCGTCTGATATCAAAATCGTGCATAGCAATTCACGTGTATCGATCCCGTGTATTCATTTTAATGTCTCTGCTCCACCAAATAATTATTAGCCAGGCGGTGTCGGTGTGCCATGTTGACGTACAATTTAGAGTATAAACACGTAGATGACTGTACATGATCTAATCATCCCGGCTGGAAGATGTTGAGGAAGACTCGTATACTATACATCACGCTCATACGTTATATGACAATTTGACGTACAATCACGTATGTGATGCATGGTTTGAGGTTTATTCAGCTAGTAAGTTAGATCTCGTCATACACATTATTGTCATTGTATACGTCAATTTTGCTCAGTTTGATTCAACCGGCTTATAAAGTCTTACTTTAGACGGAAGGGAAAGTTAGCAAAAACAATTAATTTATGAGTGTAAAAGGGGGGAGTGTTTTTTGGGGAGGGGGCAAATAATATTTATAAAATTATAAGTAAGGCGAGAAAAAAAGAAACCCTGTTCTACGGGTGGACGGTATTTAAAAAAAAAATTTAAATAACCCCAAAAATCACAAAAATCTGTAAATAAATTTCAATTTGAGAAAATACAAAAAAAAATTGCCCTGAAATTTCCGAAATTTGGGGTCGGCATTCATTTGTACAGGACAAATTTGTTTCCCAATTTGTTCAAAATTGTTCGTTTTTCGTCGCCTAAGTACATAAATAAATAAATAAATAAATAAATAAATAAATAAATAAATAAATAAATAAATAAATTAGCAGTTTGTGATAACTTTTTTCGTGTAAATCAATAAATAAATAAATAAATAAATAAATAAATAAATAAATAAATAAATAAATAAATAAATAAATAAAATAAATAAATAAACATTAGTTATGTTTGTACATGGGGGGTGCTGTGCAATAATCATGATCCTTCGATATCCATGATTTATCCTTGCAAATTTATAGCATCGAACCTCCAGCCAATGTTCCTTGCCAGTGCTAGCCACGAAACAAGGTCACAACTGTAGCCACTCCTTCAATGGTCGCCATTTCAGTGATTGACAGTGATGTAATGCAGATATGGCGCTGGCCATCTGGTCACGTGCGCATTGATAAAAGCGCATTTATATATACAACCGAAGTCTACTGGTGGTGACCAGTGACGAGTCTGACGACCAGGCAGTCTGATAACAAAAACCACAATTAGTTTAAGTTTTAAATTTGCATGAAAATTTGCTAAACTAAATATGGTTCCTTTTCATATTTCAGCGTTTAAATTTAATGCATATATTTTGAGTTATTATATTATAAGGGGCAATTACTTCATGTTATTTGTTTATTTCAACGTCATACTACTCATTTACATTTGAAGACCTGAGCGCAAGAAGACTGTAAGTCCACTTTTGACGAAATTGAGTTACAGGTGGTTTTGAAGTTATTGGATGAAGTCAAAAATTTTAACCTTTTTTTTACATTTGGCCCCTCCCCCTAGGTCGTTAAGAGACATGTCAAATTACTCGTCTCATCACAACGGTTAATGAGTTAGAGGGTCACTTCCGGTTATGGATCAACTGAGATCAAATTTTAAAACAACCTTCAAATTCAACAAGCAAGATGTCAAATTGCCCGTCTTTGCACATAGATTACCAATTTGGTTACATATTTCCAACATCTGCATTCAGTTTTGAGTTATAAGCTTTTCTTTCAATCCGAGCGCAAGAAGACCGTAAGTCCAAAAATGATAAATCGATCAATATCGATCAATATTACAGATATTTACATGATTGCATTGATATAAATAATGATTCTTCTTGCCTATACCCATGTACCTGAGAAGTATCAATATTATGGCTTTTTGGGTTTCCAAATGATCTTATTTTAAAAAGCTTAAACGATCATATCTCAAAATGACAAATATGGACTTCCGGTCTTCTTGCGCTCAGGTCTTCATTTAGCCTTTAATGGATAACAATGAAATCGGAAAACTGAAACTGAAGCTTTCCGAACTAAAAATAATAAAATGGTCTTTGCATTATTTTATTTTGTCCTTTAAGCGTGTGGCGATAATTTCTTTGGATATACTTGTGGCATTGTTTGCAGCAAAAATAACCCGGGATGTCAAGATCGCCTGTATTGTGTACAAGATCCTGTTGGATGCTCGTGTATTGCTGGTTACTCCGGGAATGATTGTGGATCACGTGAGTAAAAACTTTCAAAGCATGACTCCTTTCGTAACTTGAATTGCTAGATTAAAAGGATGATTAGTTCAAAAGACCAATAAACCTAATCCTGGCCCTAACCCAACCCTCAACATATTAAACACCGACTCTAATCCTAACTCTGACCTCAACCTAGCCCAAACTTCACCCTAATCCTAATCTATAACCCAATCATAACCCTAAATATAACTCTGGCTCTAATCCTAACTCTTAATGTTAACCCTAACTTTATAACCCTTTCGGACTGATGACCCTTCACAATAACGGACTGTTCCCGTTTTGAACTGAAAAGTGTTCGCAATAGAAAAGTGGTTCAAGATGGAGACATCGATGTTATCGCCCACAAGTGACTCATACAATCTGATCACGACGAGTGATGATAAGGTCATGAGGACGACTAATTCATGTCGTGTATAGGCATGGCAACTCATCGTTTAAACAACGAACAGAAATTTACGGTTTTGGCAACGTGTTGCGGTTATTAATTTTAATCAGCAAATTGTTGCTTTTGATAATAAAAAAAAAACATCGCCGGAAAACATTCATTCCCATTGGGTGTCTTTACTACGAGTTGTTTATTGAAATCAGCGATGTCACGTTTTCGCAGCTCGTGAATACCCCCAATCCACCTTTTTTCGAAATTGACCACTTTGTTGCCGTTTGGTTCTGCTAACTCTAATTAGGCCGGAGTCACAGCATTGGCCGCCAAAATCCAAGTGTTTCTAGAATGCCTATAGAATAAAATTAATTCCAATGCTAATTCATTGCACATTCTAAGGAAGCATGTTTACCTTTTTGAAATAGCCGAGTGTGAGGGTTTTCAAAGAAATATTTTTATGTCAATGTATAAAAGAGTATGAATATCAACTGTTAATCATATATAATTTTTCTGGTTTAGAAGACAGAGTATTTAAAAAAAAAATAATAATGTGATGTCTATAGAATGTATGCCAGGCTTCTATGGGGCCAATTGCGAGCAGGTATGCCACTGCGCAGACGCAGACTGTAATGGGGATACGGGGTGCTCAATCGGAACATGTTTTGCGGGATATAATGGACCTCAGTGTCAAGGTAGGTACGAAATTGGACATTTATAAAGGGTTATTTCCTAAATAAAGAGTTCTAGATTATAACATACGAAACCAATTTTGGGATGTCGCTGATCTATTGCACTTATGGGCTACAAAATATAAACACGGTATTCTATAAGGACTAATGAAACATCAAGCCACAAACCTGAATAATTTTTTTGTTATTTTATTGTTTATAATCAAACGCTAGTAGAGATCAATAATTATTTAATTCAACTAATATGCTTTTGACGATAATAAATCATAACTAATTTGTAATCCGAAATTAAGGCATTGACTGTGCCTGTCTTATATTTAGAAACAGATTCATCAGGTTTGGTAATTGAATATATGAATACAAAAGCCACCCAAGTCCATACTTAAGCATGGGAAAGTGTTGCTATACATAGGCCTGTCATATATATGTATGAAAGAACAACTCAAATTCATCATCTGTGTCTATTGAGCATGTGAAAAATAGCATGTATGAACGAATCAACCCAAGTCCATGATTTGAGTCTTGTAACACATTGATTGAAATCAAGTATGTATAAAAGTCCACTTGTAACACATTCATTGCTGGAGAGTGACCAAAAAAATGGGTTTAATTAAGGAAAGTGCGAAATTGAAATAATAGGATTTTAATAAACTACCTTATTTTCAATCCGTTTCACGGAGTCAAATATCTATCAATGACAATAGACGCCTCATGTGCTGATGATGCGCAGTGATTAGCACTCCGAATAATATCATCGATTGATATTTCAATCCGTGGAAAGATGTAGAAAATGAAGCAGTTTCGTTAAATTCTTATATTTCAAGAACGTTGTGGTCAATTATCAAAATTCAAGGGCGTGACAACTGTTTTATTCCTCAACCACACCAGTTATTTAGTTATGTTTAGTTGTGGCGTTAAAATACCGAAACAATTAAGTTCTTTAAGGGACACCCTGTAGAAGGGCGTGAAGAAATCGCAATAAATCAAATTATTACAGAAACAAAATACGTCGATTCTATTTCGTATATTTTTTCCAGTACCCAAAGATACCTGCCCTATTGGATATTTTGGTGTTCTGTGCAAATCAACGTGTCATTGTTTTGATAACGGTGGATGTGATCGGGATAATGGGACGTGTGAGATGGGATGTGCCGATGGATGGGCAGGACAAGATTGCCAACAAGGTGGGTAGTGCTACTTTGAGAAAAACTGGTCTTTGCAATGACTTGCAAAAAATGTATGATTTGCAGCCCCGAAACGCAAATTATCAAAATTATCATCATTTGCTCAAGGAGCGTCAAATCGATTGAGTAGAAGACTAGATCGATCTATCCACTAATAACATTCTCTGATTCATTAATGTACGACTGTATTAAAACAATAGAAAATGTGTAATAATAGAAATTCATAGGAAGATGTGACACTACTAAATATTCCAGAAATCGATTAAAATTATTTTCAAGATAGGTGACTGGATTGACTTAAAAACATTTTTATAGCTTGTTGTAAATCTCAGGCCATGTCATTGTGCTGTCATCTCTGTACTGTAAGGTGTTGTAGATGTAACTGTCTACTTTGCTATTATGATATTTATAGCTTTGCCACAGTTGCAGGATGACCCGGAAGTTTTTGCAATCCAAAACGTCTCTGCTACGATTACTTGGAACTCGTGGCGGTATGGATATGACTACGGTACTGGGCCTGTCGGTGCGTATACGCTGGAGTATCGGGAAGCTGGAAGCCACGGCAAATATTCAGTATTTCAAGTCATCGATAGTGTTGCGATCGTGGCGTTATCTCCATTCACAGTTTATGAATTCAGGGTTCAGGCTATGAAAGAGGTAGATGGAAAGTTGGAAGGTGGGATTTGGACAGGATGGGTTACCGATATGACTTCGTGTGGAGGTAATTTAAATATTCCAATGAAAAGTGGAGTGGGAAAGTATCATTCTATTTTTTACATGGCCAACGGCCCTAATCTTGTACCAACACTGGACATTGAGGATGCTCTTGCTATTTATAGCAAAGACACACGTCTAACGGCATGCTAAAACGCTTTAAAATTCCACCAAATAACTTGTGTCAATTATGATGACATCTTTTGCACTCCTTGTAGAGAAAGCTAATTTGACAAACCATCTTACCCCGTGAACAATTAAAAGCTAACAATTAAAATCCAAGATGTAAAGATTGTGAAGCCTCACATTTAAATGTTTACTCTTTAATATAGAAAGCACACAAAAGGTAGATAGATACTTTTGTTCTGCGCATTTTGATATCTCATTCCGCATCTTATTTCCCCAAGTTATACCATTTGAATGGTAAAATGGTTGTAACAAATCCTCTCTCCTGGTCCTAATTGTTTGTACAGGGGGCGAGTGAAACGTTCATGGGTAATGTTTAAATTTCATCTATACAGCGATGCAGAGGTACAGGTTACGTCTAATGGAGACAAATATAATCGAAACAAATAGCATCGTTATGGTACCTACTTCTACAGCAAATACATGGACTCGACCACTTGATACAATTCGCCATCATAATGTAAATGATACAAGAACCTAAATGTCAATTGTTGATTTAGAACATCACTTATTTTATCCTATTTATGAAACACCACATATTGCCGTTGCTTATTGATGATCCATATGTTTTTCATACTTTTAATCTGATGCATGGAAAACGTTTTATTCTTGATCCATATTGTTAACATCTTGTTCTCAAAAATCGATAGCAAGTTGGTTATGGATTAAATGCATAATTGTTTATTACTTCATGAAATTACAAATTTAAAACTAATGCAACCCTGTTATTTCTTACAGTGCCAATAATATCACCAACTTTTACCAACACAAAGGCCGAGGGTCCTAATGCTATCTCCTGCGTATGGTCTGTAAGTTCGTTTAATGTTTAACTAATGCAAGCTGATATGACATTGGTACATCTTTCGTCCAGTGCTCATTGAACATGTATGTTTTGTTGGAGCTTTGATCGTTTTAAACTATTAACCACAACTTTAAATACGAAATATGTTACTAATCTTCTGCACTCGTCGTATTTTACTAGCATCCAATTACTCACCTAATGGGGATCGCTAATGTTCCATGTTAAGGACACATCTTTGCTGGCTAGTTTAAAATTAAAAGTATCCTCTCTAACATTTTTGAAAATGTAGTTCTTACCATTACTAACTCGCTCAGTACCTATAGCTGATTAATATTGACATCTCCAAATCTGTGGCATACATGGTTGCAAAGAAACGAACTTTGAATTTGTTTTCTTTATTTTTGCCTATATCTGAACTTCATTATTAACGACTGTGGTCTGATTTGACCATATTGTGTTTATGTGCAACAAATGTGGACCGGACATGTAGGAGTACACGAGTAATTGGTTTTGAATCATTTCAGATACCTGAGCCGTCTGAAGATTGGTTACGGTGTCAAGTAGACAGCTTTCTTGGTTACGTAATAACAGTAACAGTCAAAGACAACTCAACAGATACACAGATACTGCACACCTCAATCACAGATACTTATTTACTCGTTGGAAATCTTGATGTTTGTACGGTATATCAGCTACGTATACGAGTAAATAACACAGTAGGCGAAGGGCCAGATAGCTTGCCATCAGAAGAACTCACGGATTCAATCGGTTAGTATGACAGTGGACGGGTTAAAGAGGGGGTATAAGGCCGATGGCCCGATGGCTCTCTTATCGTACAATGATATTAGTATGATTTAGTATTAAAGTATTATGTTTGCAACAGTGTAATATATCGTTAGGGTATAATAGAAAGAGTGATCGGTACCTATCGGGCACCAATAACGCTATGGGACTAAATGTGGGACTTAAAATGTATGTCATCTAATTATTTTGAAATTTATAAATAACCATTCGAAGTTTACACTTTGTCAGACACATTTGATTTCAATTAGTTGAAGTCAGGGTTTGGCTGACTTAATGAGATAAAACGTATTTAATAAAATTCAGTGACATACAAGTGTCTGTAAATAAGATAAGTTATTATGTTAGTTTTATTACAGCAACTTGTCCTCTTTCGATTAAACAGGATTATACAAGAAGCTACTCTTTAAGTCATTCCATATTGTTATTAGTTTTGATATTATTGACTGACTAAATAGAGTAATGAATCCTCCGAGTAAGTAACAGTTACTTTACGTTATACATATTCAAATATAAATATGCAACAATGCTTCCATAGCTATTAGAAATAAGCTGAAACATATTTGATAAGTAGGTATACTATTATTATGTACATGTTTGCGAATGAAAATACTTTTGTTTTTTGCCATTATTGTGATGTATTTTGTAAACTGTGCAGCAATTATCATTTTGCACATCTTCCATCTGGTTATATTTTACTCTTTTTGTGGTTCTGTTTTTGATGGAAAATAAAATATATTTTATCATCTTATCTTATATATTTTACTTATAGCTCCTTCCCCAATTGACAGCATACAAGTTTCGGCTAACTCCAATACTGAGCTTTACGTGAAATGGACAGCACCATTTAGTACATGTACAGTAACGGACTACTCCTTCACCTACCAATTGATCAAGAGAGACCAATGTGAGGACATGGATGGCGCTATTAACGGAGGAAGTACTTCTATCACTGAAACGACGATTACACTATTAGAGTCTTATTCAACTTACCGCGTATCGGTTACAGCAAGGTCAAATAGTGCGTCAGGGAATGCAACTTATGAAGACGGCATCACATCTGAGGGAGGTATGAAATTAGCCCTAATTAGTTAATTTTATTATGATTTGTGTGTATTGCTTTATCAATATGAGTCAAAGTGCTACTGATTCAAGGTCTAATGACATCTGACATCTACTGGATTAAATGAACATAAACATAGTACAATTCCAGGTGTGCTGGTTCATCTTTTAAAAGTTTTGACATTAAAGGCCCATTCAGTGATTTGCTCATCCGGACGATCGTAAAAATCATCAAAATTCAGATTTTGGTACCTTTGTAATTGGCATAGATGTGCTAACATAGCCTGCTAGTGGTTCGGTCGAAAGCCGTGTATTTTAGACAAAATAAAGCATTTACATGAATCTGGACTTTTGATACTGACAGTACAAAAAGTCCGACTCGAGATCGAAAGAAGCTCACTCTCCACCGTACCAACACGCGTTGCGTATTGTTTCTACTACTTATACATCAGTAGCTACTATTTTAAACAAAATACACAATTTCAACTGTTTTTCATATTTGAATTGACCGTTAGTTTGCCTCGGTGACCTTTAATTGCTTATTTTGTTTTCTACTACAAAAATTAAGCGTCTGTTTTAAATCAATTTATAGACTTTACTTCCCCCGTGTTAGAAACACTGGACTAGGAAGTTTTTCCAGTCGATTGGTGGCGCACTGTACGAAAATCTCGATTTTCTCGAGTCGATCTGAGTTGAAGTAGAAAACGCTTTCTAAAACTTCTGTTTTTTGACTAATTTGTCGATGTATTCAGGGGAAAAGTGGTTTAATGAAATTCTGTAGACTTATTCTTTATTTCTAAGCAACTCTGACAAATTTCCATTTTTTTTTTTATGTTCCTGTGAAATCACTAAAAGGGCCTTTAAGGCCACCAACATCCGATACTACTACATGTAGCTTTTAACGGACACCCTTCTTTAAATAATCCAACATATATTCCAAAACTTTGATTAAGAACACCACAAATGTGTTCTTTATATTTGATGATTTATATTTATCTCAAATCGAGACAAATGGATATATCGCTGTTTACGTCTGAACTCTTCAAGTATCACAGATTAACTTGTCTAATGAATAATATAATTACCTATATTCTTGCATCATGTCTCTGGCATACCCTACCAACTCAAGTACGTCTCTAGCACATTTAAAAAATTCTTTAAAAACTAAATGAAAGAAACATTTCTTGATCTGCGTCACCATAATTTGTGTTCCCCTGGTCCCTATTGATTGTTGTTGTACGTTGTTTATTTGTAGACTAAATTGTTATGCAAGTTAATTTTATTTTATAGTGTAAGGTAATTTTTGTATCGCGCCTTGAGCACCATTATTTTTATTAACATTATTTTTTTTATTATTATCAAGTTCCACGTGGATCACCTTCCAATATTATGACAAACAACCAAGTACAAAATGAGCTGACATACACATGGAACCAACCAGATTGTAGATACCGTCAGGGTGTCATTACCAGCTATGATTGCATGTTATGGGAAGACACAACTGACTCACAAGTCAACATAAAATCCACAATCAAACATTTAGTTACGTTTACGGAAAACGTAAAATATTTCACGTGGTACAATTTTACCGTGAGAGCAAGAACCTCTACAGGAGCTGGTCCGTATGCAACTACAGTTCAAATTAGGAGTGCGGAAGGAGGTACCGTAATCATTTGTGTTCTTTGTTGTGGTTGTTGTTGCATTTGGGTTGTTTTGCTGTAACTTATAATAATAATCGGTTTAACATTTTGCCAAAGTGTTTTGCGTAACTGTGGAGAACATTATGGCGTGTAAGTAGCAAGGTCGTTCCTGGCATACTTGAAACCAATTCACCTGTTAATTTGCAAAAGAACAATATTTTGTATTGCAACACACTTCACAGCTCTTTTCGAAGCCACATATTTCTGTCCAGAGAGGAACATTGATATTTCCTATCGTTAATTTTGAAGGTTCTACTTTTATTCAAGCTCCATACGTTGTTGTTAACTATACTAATAATATGCACTAAGATACCTTTCGCAATTATAATTGTTTGATAATTAATTTCTTATTATTTTTTTCAATTGTTTATATTTTTGATACTAAAACAAATACATCAGTGCCTGAAACAAAACCAAGAAACGTGACTGTTGTTAACTCGTACATTCGGTCGTTGAATCTAAGCTGGCTTATTCCAGAGGTACCAAATGGTATTGTTAGTCGCTATGATATCGAGGCCATTAACACGGATACTAATATGCCCATGCACTATGTTGCTCTGAATACTGACGAGCTTTCTGTTGTGTACTTTGATATCACACAACTGGAACCAGACCATTCCTATAGCATTCAGGTATGTATAAATTTATTGTTTTCAATTTACCATCAGTCTGTCTATAAAAATGGGCAAGTGGAAAGAGCCATCTTTGGTACATTCTCCGATAACGTGTTCAAGTTTGGTCTCAGGAATGACAAAATGTCAACCACGAAGAATTCATGAAAATCATTCAGAATCGTAAACTTTAATAGTTTAAGAACACGAAACAATACATGGGTGATTTTTCAACAATACTTAATTTGTGAGCAATATATTGTGAGTATATATGGTAACGTATCTGTTAAGCCCTTTCCCACCTTTGTCTTAATAGAGGAATAGTATAGATGGCAGAGCAGACTTGTAATCCACTTACTGCCGGTTCGAACTTTACTTTATCCGTGTCAAATGTTATTACACTTAAGTGGCTGTATACGGTTCTTCGTTTCCCTAGGAACACAACTCCAAAAGAGCCACTTTCCTGCAGGAATATGGGCACATAAATTACACCAAATATTAGGGGTTATTATTGAGACGAAAAGTCATGATGAATCCCCTAGGTCAAAATAAGAGTTAAAAACGCACATTTGGTTAAAAAAATTCCTCTATGTGAGTAAAAATAGCCATGGAGAGAGTGAGGCTAAGATACCTATTTATCTCATCAACATAATATAATGTGTGTGTGTTGCAATAACTGGGTTGGAGAGTAAGTTAAAATAATTTTCGCATTTACCCGCCAATCCAAAAAATAACCAAACAAATGTACATGCCCCCCACCCCGCATTTTATGTAGGTGTTCGGGCGGTAGCTTTCACTACTTTTCCTCATAACATAATATTTTTAACAATATAAAATGATTGATATCCTGATGGTAGCTGAAGGCATTGACAAAGGCAGGTGATGGTCCAATGTCAGATCCTGTAGTTGGTCACACTTTACCTATGCCATCCACTGTATCGACGACCAAATACACGAAATCACCCACTGATCCAGAAGACACTGCTGGTAAGGAACAGTTATACGCAATTGAAAAGCATTCATATGATGGTATTAATTATGTACACTGTTTTTTGCGTTTAAGGACTGTTTGTGTTTTCACAGGGGCTTAGGCATTTAAAGGAGACGTTACAAGGGCCCCCAAACTGTTCCTTGCCCACGGGGCTCTTGCTACGTTCCTGTTTGTTTTGTTTGTTTTTTTCATCAGATTATTGTTGACAAAGAGTATTGTTAATATGATAGCAGTGTTATTAAGTATGCACAGTTAGTCAATACAACTAAGATACAGACCAAGATATAATCATTTATCCTCCCATTTTAGTTGTTCATCTAATAAGAGGTATGATTGAAACAGGACAAAACACAAAAAAATTTAGCGGCAATAAACACTTACGAAAGATTATTATACAGTTTTAGGATCACAAATAATCGAGCAAGAGTGATGGAATTTTTGATGTTGCGATTGACCATTCACATCTTCATTTTGTTTTCAATTCCAGTGTTAAGCTTACTCGACATTGTACTTATTGGTGTAGGAAGTTTTGTTACGTTGATCCTTGTATTGATTTTATCTGCTTTTGTTATCCAATACGACCGAAAGAGGTACATCAGCATGTTTTATGAGGTTGTATTTTTCTATTTGAAAGACATTCTATTATTATTTTGTGTATGTTATAGAGTTGGGGTGTAGGGGTGTGTATGTGTTGTAGTCCGCCAATGTGTATGTGTTATTTTGTGATTTATACTGAAGAAAGATGCTCATCAGAATATAGAGTGTGGGGTGTGTTAGCGTTTATGCTTACACAAATACGTATCATACATTTTGTGTACATATAGTGTTTAATTTCGTTAAGATTGGTATGTTTCATTTTGCAATTGAATTACAGTAGAAACCGTTCGACTAGTTCAAGCGAATTGATGATGGAGAGTATCCGCAGAGAGGGTCGCCACTCGTTAACCAATACATATTCCTTCTCCAGGCACAATTATCAGTGTAAGCCATGTCCTTAATCTCCAACACAGTGGGTTGGGTAAAAGTCCCGGTCGCGTCCAGGGACTGTATGTGCCCTTGGATTATTCTGATCCATGCTCACTCTCGCAAGTTGTATTCCGGGATCTCTGATTTCCTCCTGCTTTCAAAAATCGGTGATTATTTGTTTGGCTATCAAAACCAATGGAATTTAGGGAGCTGCAGAGATAATTGGTGGATGTTACAATGTATTTTGCGGATAGGCTTGCGCCGAGTTCGGCTGCAATCCCCTAGTTGATGTGATCTGATTCACCATAACAGTAACATTACAGCGCTTTGAATCCTCACAGACCTGGAAAAAGGCGCGATATAAATTCAATTTAAAAAATAATTAATGTTACAGAAATTACGTTGACCTGTCTGATTTATAACGTGCGTGCGAAAGAAAGTAGACAAAGCATAATAATTAATTATTCGTGATGTTTCTGGTTTGATGTCATAAGCACCTAAACTCTTCACGTGTGTTTTATTCAATAGGTGCTGATTCGTTGTCAAGTGGTATCTACGAAGGTCAGTATATGTACTTAGTACGCTTTATAAAAGTAGGATTAGCCATAGAACTACGAACCGGGGTTGTACCACTCCCTAAGATATTTTATCCGTCATAAAAAAAAAAACGCCCGTGTTTACGCCCAAACGACCTAAGCTAATCGTAAATCCATCCTGTGCGCTCATTGTGGTCATAATATTTTTAATCCACCACCTTCCCCGGGGATAGGACCGGCCATCAAAAATGACTATGGGAGAGGGGAGCTGGAGTATGGAAGAAATGATTTTCTAGGAGAGACCCCCGTGGTATTTTACAGCAAGGTTGTGCGATCTTATAGAGCGCCTGAGGATGGCCAAATGAAGGTCCGAGACTAGATGGCAGTGTTGTAGGTCTCGAGACCAGGTCTCGGTCTCGAGACCATCTCGAGACCTGGTTTTGCAGTGTCTCGGTCTCGGATGTCAAGGTCTCGGTCTCGGAACTCAAAAGTCTCGGTCTCGGACCTCAAAAGTCTCGGTCTCGAACGTTTTTTGTTCGAGAGCTGTCGAGACCTGAAGAAAAAGATATGATTTTCTGTTGTTGTTCATTATTTATTCCTTACCCTAAATTTCAATGAATGTTGAAGAAATTGTTAAGAATAAAGATACAGAAATCATTTTATAAAGTTATAAAAAGTTATAAATTAATCATAAGTGAGCATGTACGGAAGGGGAGCTTCCAATTTCAGTTCATGATGATTAAACATAGGTGGGCAGGTGGCAGAAGCGAGGATTCCACTAAACGTTTGCAATGGGAACATTCTCCATAAAAGCATAATAATAGATGAACAAATAGTTGCCCTGTGCAGTGTGCATCTTCTTTTCAGCACGAAAAACACTGTGTTTTGGGCCCAAATAAGGTAAAATTGTTCAATTTGCGCGCTTCTCGCACTGGCACTTCACACACTAGCCTAATACTTTGCCTCCACTATATAGCCAACAGTTTTGAAATTTTTCCAAAATTTGGAGGGAAAATTGTAAAAATTAAGAGAAATAGTGTTAAACTACGGGTCCAAATTTCTTGAAAAGTTGGTACAATGATGGGTTCCCTTTCAAATTCTCAGCGGCACACCCCTACCCAAACCAAATTTGAGTATCCCCGGGATTAAACCAAGGTCTCGGTCTCGGTCTTGGTCTCGGAACTTAGAGGTCTCGGTCTCGGAAGGGGTGGTCTTGGTCTCGGAAGGTTTGATCTCGGTCTCGGTCTCGGTCTCGATCTCGGACGGGCAGGTCTTGGTCTCGGTCTCGGTCTCGGACATAGAGGTCTTGACTACAACACTGCTAGATGGCACAGGCCATTAAATGAAAGGATGACTAGACAATATGGATGGCAGTAACATGATTCATAAAAGACTCATAGTCTTTGCGCTAGTGGCCAAAAAAATTCTTTCAGAGGCTAAATGCTCTTACCCCCATATTAAATGCTACACCATCATTTTAATGTTTCAGATATTCCGGATAATCAGAAGACGCTAATTGCAACGGACTATAATTATTGTGGCAAGATATACGACATGGGTTATATTAACCCGTCTGATTTTCACCTACCATCGCAATACACGGTAAATCAATGTTTGTCAGTGCAGGTTTTTTTTAATATAAATTATGGATTTATTTTAGTAACCACTAAGAAATGCCTTTTTAATTTCCAGTACGAAGTATGTGATGGGGATACCTATTTCTCAGCCATGGAAGCAGCTAATTCAAAGAATAACCACGGACCAGTGTCCTTAAGAAACATGCCTGCCTATATAATACAGAGAAAACGGTCAATCACTCGCAGCTTTAAAGAGGAATTCGAGGCAAGTATTTCTGATTTTTATAGTTTCTCCTCTTGAATGGGGACAACAACATTCGTTAACTCACTTATAATATTGAAATATTGGTCAAATTTTCATTTTGTTATCCACCTTTTTTCGTAATTGACCACTTCGCCACCGTTAGTTATTTAAAGTTCATTAAAATAGAAGTATAATATTATAAGTATAATGCATACGAACCCTATTGCTTGTTTTTGTGAAAGTATATATTTTAAAATGCACAATTTTTGCTACAGGTGCGCTTCTTTAAAGCTCGATGCATGACGTCAGTCAATCCCAGTAAGCTTCACGTCATATATTATATCCCATGTGTTCTCATTTATAAGCTTTGTAATTTGCTTGACTCTGTTTACTTCCAAAAGTATGAAGATTTATAATACTTCGGATCAATATTCAATGTGTTTTAATAGGCATTGGGAGCAGGATCCAACGAAGTTGACTCTCCTGCCAAACCAACACCACTTGACAATCCATATGAGACCAAATTGCAAGTCAAATTAAATTCACGTAAGTTTTTTCTGACGTATATTACACCTTTAACGACTCAAACCTTATTAAAGGTGTGTGACCCGATCCTCGTATAGTTTGATCAGCTCGAAATCGGCGGTCCTTCTAACATCGCGAATTAATATCAATATATTTTGAATTGTCTTGTGGCATCTCGTCAGAAGTATTACAAATTATTAATTGAAGACCCTATACTTTGTCTACTTTCTTTAACACGCAAATATAGACCAGGGAGATCAACTATATTAATCTTAACATGGGTCTACTTTTCGGCGTAGGGGTAAATGCCTAATAATTCCCGCCGATTACGAGCTGTTTTGACGTACTATATGACACCTTTTAACGACTCAAACTTTAAGGTGTGTGGCCGAAGTATGTTCGGCATTGCTATACACGTTTTTGCTGTAAACCGTTGGCACAATATAAGTCGGAATTTGGAAACAAGTTATTTTAATGATGGGCCTCGATATAAGACGTAATCATGAAATCAACTTTGCTCACTATATTAAAATTTTACCAACATATTGCTATAATTTTGTTCTTTGTCCCTAGAACGTATCTAGTATAAGACTGACATTGCTTGTAAAACATCACATTTTATTATATTGGTGTAAAATTTTCATCCAGTAGTTTAAAACGTCATTTTTCTAAATTAATCAATTACTGGAACTAAAATTTGTTACGTTGCATTCGACACCATTGGACTCCATCAGACATCTTATTTAATGATGGTGTAACGGCAGACGACAGGGCCCGTCGAAGGGGAAGACTTGTAATGCAGAAGGGGCACTGGACACCTCTTCAATCCAGAAGAGACAGTCACCTTAGATAAGAAAGCGCGGTGGTTCGAGAGAGGAGCTAGGGAATTAATATGGGAGAAAGTGGAAGAGTCGGCCATTAATAAGAAAGGGGGGTCCGCTTCCAATTGTTATACACATGTGACCCGGCATTACAAGACATTCAACGACGTCTGACGCAACATATCGGACACAGCGTAGCAAAGTGAGTTGCAATTTTATGTTAAAGAATTAAAAAGATTAATTTTAAAATAATATTACCTATTTATTTCCTTCAGATGACTATTGCCTTAGTTATTCCACGTCATTGAAGTTGCCATATGGAGTAAATGCAGTATTCATTCACGTAAGTAATATTATACATATGATTACGATGATGATCGATCGAAAGATTGAACTTATTTGTTTCTATTGCATAAGGAGGAGGAAGAGGAGCAATTACAAGGAAGGAAGAAAATAGACATGGTTTTGAAATTATTGCAGTCATTTTAAATTATTGTTCACAGTGGTAATACGAATGTATTTTGTTTATCACTATGTGATTTTACAGGGCCATGAGAAGCCAAATGCATATATATCTGCTCAAGGTAAATTTAAATTATACAGTACTACCTACACTATTCATTAAAAGTATTAGAACATCTCTCATGCTAACAACTACTATGAGCCCATTAGCTCAATTAATATACGTATTAAGAATGGATTTTTTTCCCGCAAAATTCCACCACTGATCTGGAAGGTGTCTACATCAACCGCACGGGCCAAATATTAATTAGGGTGTGTCGAGATATTTTGTAAAATAATTCTTTTTTAGAAAATGTGCTTTCCATGAGTTTACATTATGGTTCTCATAATGTAGTGCATTTGTCTAAAATGTCGGATTTAAGGAGGCTGAAATTGAGCTTTGTGTGGGACACACTTTCGGACTTTGGGCAACATTCTTCTCTTATCATGCTTATTATCAAATTTATTGGTGAGGTGATATTTCCTAAACTTCGTCAATAATTGGCATTCGGCAGAGCTGAATGCACTTGCAATGTAACATTTTTTGGGGTGAAAATTGGAGGAGCTTACCATATGGCTCTTAAAATTGGTACGTACTCAGATAGTTTGAATGTCCCTACTGGGGTCAAATATTGTAAACTTACGGTGCAAAAACAACTGCGCGGATTCCTGGTTGTCCAATTACCTCAAACTGTTTATTTGTGTACAGTAAGATTATAACACTTGGCCCCAGGGGGTCGTTCAAACATTTTGCCACTTTTAAGAGTCAAAGGCTCCTCCCACATTCAAAACTGGTACCTTACAAGTGCATTGTATGAATGAAGAGATTTATACGTGTTGGGAATAGACATGCAAGGTATATTTTAAAACCGGTGAACAACACTCACTTTTTGAACGTAATATTTCAGAGAAACCAATCTCCGTCATCAGCGGTGTAATGCTGTTTGGTAGACTGACTGATGATTCGGTTCAAAAAGAAATGTTGTTGACCAGTTTAAAAATATACCTTGAAGTGCATTTTAGTTCTGATCAACACTTATTGGTATTTAGGTTCAGTACATATCACCCCAAACTTCAATAAATTTGATAATATCAGAACAATGTTCACAAAATCAGAAATTTGCCCCCCCACCCGGAAAACCCAATTCAGTCTCCTTAAATCCGCCATTTTAAGCTAGTCCACTACATTGTGGGCACCATAATGTAAACTCATGGCAAGCACATAATTATTACATAGCCATTTATTAAGTGTCATTTCAACCTTGCGGTCACAGCTCATATAAATTATAAATTATCTATCAAAAATTATTTGACACCAATTGCCGACACACCTCTAAAAATAATTAATCATTGCGGTTTATGCAGCACCTTTTCAGATTAGTCTTGGCACTTTGTAAAGAAATACTCCATACTTAATGTCAAGTCTGTATTTCTAAATTATTGGTACTTATGGTACCATTTCATTTTTTGGTACCATTTCATTTTTTCTTCAGAACATTAGTATCATATAGCTGTGAATATGTTCTATGGAAAGTAAACTGTATTTTGGCTGGTTTGCAATTGTATCGCTGGTCCTAAAATATAAAAAGCATGACGTCAAAATTAATTTGAATGTTCCTCCAAATCGTTTTTAGATCAACAAACTACCTGTTATATTGATGAATTGGTTACTATTCTCGCAACAGAAATGTTCACTTACGTATAAGCTTTCGGCTTTTCAAACTGATGTTATTGATCTTGATGAGTGACACATAACGAGTTGTTGTTAACAACGTCATGTGACAGGATGTTACGGTAGACTAGTGCCAGGTTGCGTCGTCCCTTGTTATTGTAGGTTGCTGAGGTGTATGTGGATGTTTATAGCCTCCCTCACTCCTCTGCTGTACCAGTTAAGTCTTGATCAAGAACATTAACATTGTTCCAGTCCACATTATGTTTAGTAGCTTTAACATGTTAGGCCACAATGGAGGAAGCCACGGTCTTCGGTGCTCAGCTAACCTAGCTTTAGTGAACGCTCCGATTCACCGACACAGGCCGCGTCGCAGTCATCACAGGTTATGTGATAGACTGTCCCAGTTTATCTGGTCGGTTGTAGTCTTGTCCTTCGGCGCTACAACGTGATCCCGGATACAGTTCACGGGTTTGTAATGAGTCCTGATGCCTTTAGCTTGGAACAAGCGTGCCATGGTCTCCGGGGGGGTCACTCCCATTGTGGCCTGTACACCATCCGCGATAATGAAAACACGTAAAAAGGGTAGTTTTTCGTGGGTAAGCACGATACGCGCGTAACGCGTTTAGGGTGTCAAAACATGAAATATTGGAAAAAGGGTAGCAAAATTGCAATTGCTAATACGCGGAAATGAAATTTAGGGTATGAAATTTGATGCAAGGAATAAAATCCCTGTTTAGGGTATTGTTTTAGCCAAGGGTTAAATCCTTGTTTAGAGTGCTTTTCAAAAGTTGATTATCGCGGATGGTGTACAGGCCACAATGGGAGTGACCCCCCCGGGCATGGTCTCTGACACCCCTGAATGTAGAGGAGGACTACATTACCTTTGCAAATTACCTGTTTCTTTTGAAAATTGAAGCCCAGTATCAATCATCTTGGGATTAGTTTTTCACTTTCGAAATAGCCCTCACAATTGCTTATCAATGGATCCATCATTAAAATAACGTGTACGTTTTGACAGGTCCTCTAGAAGACAATGTTGAAGACTGGTGGTACATGATTTGGGAAAAACGTGTGGTTGTTATAGTTATGGCTAACGACGTGACAGAAAACGGAGAGGTTAGTAATTTAATATTAAGCTACTTTAGGCTATTCCAGTTGATATCCGTGCCCTCCCATGGAAGTCATGACCTTAATATCCCACGCAGGGTTTGTAAATTTCAAATGCAGTCAGGTAACCCAATTTGAAATTCACAATCCATCTCCCTGTGTGAGGGATTAAGGTAGAGATCGGAATTCCCCGTTTTGTAAATGTTAAATTCCGTGTCGTTTTCCATTTCCATATTAAAAAACCCTATATAAACAAAGGTTTCTATCTAGGCACACTGACCAACATGGCGATACACATACTAACCTCGCGAAATCGTCGATATATCCGAAACAAGTCATGAAACTGCAAATATATGACCCCTAAAGGCATGTAATAATAAATTTGAGGTAAATTTCAGTGAAATATTTAATCGGTTTGTGCATTCTGTTAAAAGTACATTGGAAATTAGACCAATATTAGCTTAAATTGTGCATGTTGTTGCAATCCGTTTTCTAATTGGAATTCCGTGAAATTCCTCCGTTTTTCGTAAAACGGAGAACTTCAGGCTCTAGATTAAGGTTATTTCTTTCATAAGGAGTGTATGGATTTCAAATGGAATAGCGCATTTTGACCAACATAGGCCTAGTAATTTCTAATTATGTTAAATATGCAAAAGTATGTTATAGTTGAAGACATATTAAAGAAAGTGATTTAACTATTTTTAAACGACCAGAGAAATCTCCTCTCCGTCATCACTGACACTGACTAACTGATCCCCATCATCTAGTCCTTGACGTTGGTGGTGTCTTATAGTAAATACCTGTTTTGTACATAATCGTAGATCTTTGAAAACTCACAGCCTCGCACTAACAGAACATAATTGGGTGTCCCAGAATGATTTATAACGTGTTTGAACAAAATATTAAAAATATATACTCAACATTGTATCTAATTTTAATCGGTGGAATACGATGACACACATGTCTCCTACTTATTCTGTGACTGTCATATAAATAGCTTGATTCGTTTTGGCGTGACATTGATATACTTAAAGTGGACAAAAACTGCATGTGTGTAATTTACAGCGCAAAGGAGTCATAACACTGGATACTTTATCACCATTTTCCTGCCGTATTGTGTAATATATTGGAGAAATCCTACATTATTTTATAGGAAATACACCAAATTTGGCACAGATGTAGAGCTTACAAGGCTGAATAACTCTTGATATGGGATTAAGTGAAACATTTCAATATGACTTCAGATATTTAGGCTGAAAAACATACTTTCTATGTGATTTTGACCACAATTCTTACCAAAAAATGTCATTACTACAGAGGATATCACTTCCGCAAGGATCCTTCGCAGTAAATTCTAATCTTCTCCGAACGATTTCGCCGAACGCGTTGTTTCGTTGAAGAGTTTAAAATCCATTTCATTACTATTCTTTTAAGAAAATTCTTTCTTAGTTTAAAGCTGAATCTATACTCGATAGCTTTTGTAGAAAAGTGAATCGCACTCATGTACAGTGTGCAAAGAAATAGTTTTTTGATCATGCGTGCGAGTTTTTTCTTCAAAAGTTTTACTATTTCGTTTCAACACACAGTCCATCTGCGAAAAATACTGGCCAGATGAAGGCGAACTGAACAAGTATGAAATATTAATTGTACAAAATATGGACGAAGAAATGTATGGACCGCAGTGCACAATGCGAACATTGGAGCTGACAAAGGTATACTCATTTTAAAGTCAATTTGTGTTTCTTTAGATGGTCCCTCCGTGTCAGTAACCCAGGTCGGTAGGGTAGGCAAGGAAGAGATGGGGGCATTTCAGCCCATTTTTGACCATTTTGACCCCTTGAAAGTTGTCTTGCCCCCTCTCACCCTTTGAAAAAGTGCTGGCTACGTCACTGACTCCGTATGTAAACACATTCAGGTCTTGACATATTGCTCAAGTCAGTCTGAAGCTGCCCGAGCGAAGTAAACCACGCAGACGACGTGGCCGCATCGTTGTTAAACGGTGATGAACAACGGTGAAACATGATTGAATCCCTTTCAACAACGAAAAGAAGCTAAAGATCGTATAATTCAGATGATTATTTCATGAGGAATGTCAGTTAATCATTGCCACTCAGCCTTACAAAAACTTCGATGATGTTTAGCCGCTGAAAAATACTGAATTTAATTTGTAAAGCTTGCATACGCACACAGGTTCCAAACATGACGAATTTTACGCGCTCTCGCGCAACGCGTAGTCTCGCTCGCGTTCGCGTATACGCTATAGTAAAAGTGTGTATTCATCACGGATTAACAACGGTTGGCTCCTGTGCAAAGGCATAGGAGGAGTTGTTGAAAAACAAATTAAGCATGGTGACTTATATGGAAAGAAAAGAGAGGACACTTTGATATACAAATCAAGGCTACTCCTAACAAGTGAAGTGAATAATAATATTACCACCAGCCTGTAGTTCTGTGTCAAGAGAAAGGATAGTCTTAATACAATCATATCGACACTGAGATTTTGCTGCTCTTACTTCTGTTGTACATATGGAGTTGATGATGTTGCTGATGACGTGCTGGTTGATTGTCTTGTTACGTTTGCTTTATTTTACAGTTGAGGTTACTGTTAGTTGTTGCAGCAGTCACTTCTATCTTGTAGTGGTTTTATGTTCTTCTTGATTTAGTTAAGACAATTATGCAACTATGCAGCAATTGCCTCATTATTATTCTTAAGTATCCTGCTAATCTGCTGTATAATATGAGACGTAAAATGTAATTGATAAAATAAGGGACCGTTCACAAACACTTGTTAGGGGGGCCTGATGCAAAAAGGGGGGCCCTGAAAATTTTTCCTGGAAAAATTAAGTTTATAAGCTTTTCTATGGGGTTGACCCATAATTTTCATGTCAAAAAGGGGGACCTGAAATTTTGAGGTCTGTAAAGGGGTGCCCTGACAAATTTTCGCGATGAATTTTTTTTTGCATCAGGCCCCCCCTTACAAGTGTTTGTGAACGGTCCCTAAGTACATCATACTTTATTCTACACCTCTAGGCATGTAGTGACGAAGTTCGCCAAATCAAACATTTCCAAATGTCCAGCTGGCCTGAGCGAGAAGGACCAACGTTCATACAACCACTCCTTATAACATTGGATAAAGTTAAAGCTGCTAGTTCAACATCCGGGCCACCGATACTGGTACATTGCAAGTACGTACCTTTAAATGCTTCAAATAAAGTTGTGTCTTTGTAGATATGATTCAGCATTCTCTTATTTAATCAATTATTTTTTTTCCTGTCTCTGTTCATTCCTCCTGTTCTTTTCTACGGTACTTTAAAGTATCTGACTACTAGCCGATATTAGAGGGCATATATTTTGCTCAGACAACATCATATCATTGGAAAACTAATATTATGAGGACAATGACAATGACAATTCTTCGAACGAGACAGATTTGGTCTTGAAGCTACAGTGACATCATGATATGAACACGTCCAGCGTTGTGAGAGAATGGACTGCCAACATCGTCAATGCACAGAACGTATTGTGTTGTTTCCATCATAAAAAAACAACCCCTGAATCAAGTATTACAAAGTTAATGGTTTTGGCACATATGGGAAAATTCAGGCAAATTCTGTTTTACTTGAGTTTAACGGGATGTGTTTAGAATATAGCAAGCAAAAACAATGGTGTTACAGTTTTGTCTAGCTCATATGTAAATTAACCTGTCTAAAATTATTTTTACCAACACAATTTTCAGGGAAAATACGAATAAACAATTGCAACAAGTGTTATTGTAATGTAATAATTATTTTATTGTTGTTCGGCAATATATATGCCCTTTAATGTGTTTTTTTCATATAAATATTTTTCAAAGCACGGGGAGTGGTCGAACTGGTGTTGTAATTGCTGTGGACGCCATGTTAGATATGATGCGTGGTCCAGACGCTAAAGTTGATGTTTATGATTTTGTGAAACAAATGCGTGAAATTCGAGCTGAAATGGTTGAGACAGTTGTAAGTTGTATTAATTCTTGATTTTGATATTGGTTATGAATATCCAAAATTGTAGCTATTAAATGTAAAGATTTCTCTCACGAGATACATACAGTTCAAGACCCATAATTCTTTCAGCTACAAATGTCCTTATATAAACCTTTATTGTTATGAAAAAAATCTTCC
The DNA here is from genome assembly GCF_039555335.1 of Amphiura filiformis. Taxonomy (NCBI): domain Eukaryota; kingdom Metazoa; phylum Echinodermata; class Ophiuroidea; order Amphilepidida; family Amphiuridae; genus Amphiura; species Amphiura filiformis. Next base: position 335,006 of record NW_027305511.1, read on the forward strand.
TAGAAAGCAAATAAAAGTAGGACTAAAGATCATTAAGTAGGGAATTTATTCGAATATGTTATGCTATGAATTAAAGTTTTAACTTCAACACTACACTAATTTTCGCTCACCTGGAACGTTTTCACTAGTCCGACTAGCGTCTACAGCAGATGGTGATGCTGTGATATCTTGTCTACAATCGGGATATTCCTCACTGATGACGTCATAGGATGTTACAATGTAGCGCCATTCTGTCAATCACATGACGTCATCAGTGAGGAATATCCCGATTGTAGACAAGATATCATCGCAGCATCACCATCTGCTGAAGACGCTAGTCGGACTAGTGAAAACGTTCCAGGTGAGCGAAAAAAAGTGTAGTGTTGAAGTTAAAACTTTAATTCATTTTATCTACCACTACGTATGAATATCCACTGTTATACTAGTTTAAAAAAATATATGGCTTGGTAAGAATTATATATTATTGTTATTTTTGAGTAAAAGAGAAAGTTAATGCTAAATTATTTTAAAATCTAATCGAAAATCAAATTTCGATGTCATTTAAGGCACAATACACGTTTATATACGATGCACTACTCGAGTCTTTACTCGCCAAGAAGACAGGAATACGGGAACATGAATTCTGTGAGATCCTTGAAAAACTGCGAAAGGTCAACCCTAGAACCAAAACGTCAAAACTAGATGATCAACACCTGGTAAGTAATATAATGTCCGCAGTGCAACTTCTGTACAACTTTGAGCAGGATAAAGGGAATTTTAATTTAAACAATATTGAAAACAATTCATCAGTAACTATTATTTTAGTTTTTAACACTACAGTGTGTGACAGTTAATCTGGAAACCCCTTTTCCCAGCAAACACACAATGTTTTACAGAAAAGGTTTAAGGGGGTACTACACCCCTCGATAAATTTGTGTCTAATTTTTCATTTTTCTCACAAACTAATAACACAGTGGTAACACAATTTATGTATATTATAGGGGCAAGGAATCCAATTACTACAATGGAATTTCAGTGACCCAAGACATGCAGTTCGTTATTTATGATAAGAAATAAGGTACCGCTAGGATGTACCTCATTTCCTATCATATATACTGAACCGCTTGTCTTGAGTCACTGAAATTTCAGTGTAGTAATTGGATTCCTTGCCCCAATAATATACATAATTTTTGTTACCAGTGTGTTACGTTACGAACCGCTTGTCTTGAGTCACTGAAATTTCAGTGTAGTAATTGGATTCCTTGCCCCAATAATAAACATAATTTTTGTTACCAGTGTGTTATTATTTTTTGAGAAAAATGCAAAAAAAACTACAAATTTACCACATGGGTGTAGTACCCCCTTAAATGTCGGGTTATATACAGGGTATAAAAACGTTTAAATAACATTCATAAAACATTTTTGAAAACGTAATGCAAAATGATCTAACAGAATGTTATTTAAAGTCATAATGTAACGATCTTATAATATGAATTTGGTTAATTTTTTCAAACCTGATTTTTTGGCATATTTGTAATGTTTACACATGTCACAACTTGCACCTAAATGGAATCAGCCAAATTTGTTGTGTTTGTAGGTAAACAGAGCAAAGTTCGACATAAAGTAATAATTCAAAGAATTATGACTTTATGTCCTCCCATAGAACTGTGTGTTAAACGGTCAAAATAACAAGCAGTGTTTCTTTCACTTTACCTCGTTATTTCAGCTCAAAATGGACAGAAACCATTCCCGATAATTATTACTAGTATTGTTTCAGCATTTTGAGTATATAATGACAAATTTAAAATTTGAAGGAAATCGTACATTAAGCCTTTAACTGTTGACAAAACATTTTGCAAAAAATGTTTGCCCAAAATATTTTATAATAATGTTTGAAACGTATAATCGTATTCATGACATCTATATAACCCGACATTCATGTTATTAAAACGTTTTGAGAAAACGTTTTCAGAATATTTTTTTTTTTTCTGGGATTTCAGATAATCGTGTTCAGTCCAGCTTTCCAGAAAGTGAACTTCACCTGATGCAATTGGTGGTCAAATGTTTACAGTTGGTAACAGGTGTCATGATAGGTAATCAGTTACATCAGATGATCGTGTTCAATCCAGCTTTCCAGAAAGTGACCTTCACCTGAGGCAATTGGTTGTCAAATGTTGACAGTTGGTGACAGGTGTCATGATAGGCAATCAGTTATATTGGATGATCGTGTTCAGTCCAGCTTTCCAGAATGTGACCTTCACCTGATGCAATTGGTTGTCTAATGTTGACAGTTGGTAACAGGTGTCATGATAGGCAATCAGTTACATCAGATGATCGTGTTCAATCCAGCTTTCCAGAAAGTGACCTTCACCTGAGGCAATTGGTTGTCAAATGTTGACAGTTGGTGACAGGTGTCATGATAGGCAATCAGTTATATTGGATGATCGTGTTCAGTCCAGCTTTCCAGAATGTGACCTTCACCTGATGCAATTGGTTGTCTAATGTTGACAGTTGGTAACAGGTGTCATGATAGGCAATCAGTTACATCAGATGATCATGTTCAGTCCAGCTTTCCAGAATGTGACCTTCACCTGATGCAATTGGTTGTCAAATGTTGACAGTTGGTGACAGGTGTCATGATAGGGAATCAGTTACATCAGATGATCGTGTTCAGTTCAGCTTTCCAGAATGTGCCATCACCTGATGCAATTGGTTGTCTAATGTTGACAGTTGGTAACAGGTGTCATGGTAGGTAATCAGTTACATCAGATGATCGTGTTCAGTCCAGCTTTCCAGAAAGTGACCTTCACCTGAGGCAATTGGTTGTCAAATGTTGACAGTTTGTAACAGGTTTCATGGTAGGCAATCCGTTACATCAGATGATCGTGTTCAGTCCACCTTTCCAGGAAGTGCCCTTCACCTGATGCAATTGGTTGTCAAATGTTGACAGTTTGTAACAGGTTTCATGGTAGGCAATCCGTTACATCAGATGATCGTGTTCAGTCCACCTTTCCAGGAAGTGCCCTTCACCTGATGCAATTGGTTGTCAAATGTTGACAGTTTGTAACAGGTTTCATGATAGGCAATCAGTTACATCAGATGATCGTGTTCAGTCCAGCTTTCCAGAATGTGACCTTCACCTGATGCAATTGGTTGTCTAATGTTGACAGTTGGTAACAGGTGTCATGATAGGCAATCAGTTACATCAGATGATCGTGTTCAGTCCAGCTTTCCAGAAAGTGCCCTTCACCTGATGCAATTGGTTGTCAAATGTTGACAGTTTGTAACAGGTTTCATGATAGGCAATCAGTTACATCAGATGATCGTGCTCAGTCCAGCGTTCCAGAAAGTGATCTTCACCTGATGCAATTGGTTGTCAAATGTTGACAGTTGGTGCCAGGTGTCGTGATAGGCATCAGTTACATCAGATGATCGTGCTCAGTCCACCTTTCCAGAAAGTGAACTTCACCTGATGCAATTGGTTGTCAAATGTTGACAGTTTGTAACATGTTTCATGATAGGCAATCAGTTACATCAGATGATCGTGTTCAGTCCAGCTTTAAAGAAAGTGACCTTCACCTGAGGCAATTGGTTGTCAAATGTTGACAGTTGGTGACAGGTGTCATGATAGGCAATCCGTTACATCAGATGATCGTGTTCAGTCAAGCTTTCCAGGAAGTGATCTTCACCTGATGCAATTGGTTGTCAAATATTGGTAGTTTAACAAGTGTCGTATAGCTGGAAATATCGCGTGACCATAGTATAGGCGAGTGAGTTTTTACCATGTGTGATTTTAATTGATACAGGCTTTAGAATGTCTATTCATGCTCGGGAATGGTGGTAACGGTGATTATGAAAAGAATGATATTGAAAATCTTGGTAAGTCATATTATATTTAAATGTCATATTTCGGGATTTCGATATAACAGATGAGAACATCAAAATTCATAAACATTGCTTATTTTGTCTTATGGTTCATTAACTATTGTGCTATCAAAAAATTTAAATGAGCCATCAGAACTATACATCAATTGAAGACTTTTAGTTTCGAGATATTATTTAAATGCAAACTTAAAGAAAAACACATTATTTTCAGCTGAACGGCATGTTCCAGTAGTATTGGACACTTGTAAAACGCTATCAGAACACGCAGAACCAGATGAATACATCAATACTGCCATGGTATGTTTATTATTATGTAAGCACACATTAAAGGAAAATGTAATGTGAAGTGTTAAAATGACGATAGGAATACGATCGTGGTTTAAAGGTTTACTTGTAGTGTGGATATGTGCACTTTTGAGATACAAGTCCGTGTGTTGTTGTTAAATAGGGCTATGGATTGGGTGATGAAAATGACATTTTCTGAGGTTTTCGTATGAAATACCCCAAACCTTCAGCTTTCTTTTTTACTTTTTATTTGATCAAAATTGAACAATCCGTTCAAATTTTACAAATGAAAAACTGTCAACAGAAAATGCGAAAAGAATCCATAAAGAGTGTTATTCCATATTAATACATGCATTCTATTTCTTATGTATTTTATTGTTTTCAAGCAGTGATATTTTAGAAATCATTGAATACAAATTAATTACAGATCCAAAATGCACTCAGTTAAACCAAACATATTGTTGCATTGAATATCAAACTGTTACAACAGTAAAAATAATCATTCTAATCATCAAAATTATGTTAATTAGCTAATTAATATTCATTATTGATTTTGTAAACTTGAAAGTCAATTTTCTCGTATTTCATATTTTCACCAATTTTGGAATTGCAAAAAAATGTGGAAGCAAAACTACACCCCTACTGGCCTGAAATTTGGAATGAATATGCTTTAATCCCTGATCTGTGCATTGAGCCTACTTTTGAAAATGTTACCTTTTTTTTTTTCTATTCCAGCCTTGGCTGTAGTTTGTAAAGGCGCTTTGACCTTTAATTAGATAATATGCGCGGTATAAATTGTATATGTATGTATGTATGTATGTACCTACATACTTCAATGTGAATGTCTGCCATACGAAAGTTGCCCATGACGAAAATTTTCACATGACATGATTCTTGGACATAGTTGATAACCTTACCCCCTTAAGTCTGTAAAAATAGGCGCAATGCACAGATCTTGTTGAGAGCTTTAATTTGATAATGAGCTTCATACGATGTTTAGTTCTTGCTCCTCATTTTTTGGCGTTTCTCGGTTTTTTATACAAATTAGCTAAATTAATATTCATAAAACTATGCACAAATGTATTTCTCCATATGGCCATCATATATGTATAACCTAACAATGATGTGATGTTTAGTTACCAAAATAAGTCAATCCCAGGTCTAATACCCTAAAATTTACACTCCTCCTGTGGAAGATTTTGGAAATATCTTCTACAAGGGGAGTATGAATTTCAAATGGAATGAACACATTAGGCAGTTCATTTGAAACTCACCCTCCCTCAGTGGAAGATTCGGGTTGAATCTTTCTTAGAGGGTGTATGAAATTCAAATGAAGCTGCCTAATGTGTTCATTGCATTTGAAATTCATACTCCACCTGTGCAAGATATTTCCTAAATCTTCCACAGGGGTAATGTGGATTTTAAATGGAATAGCCCATTGTCTATGGAAGGCTACAGTGTAAAGATGCCCTTTTTACGCACTATAAACCAATTAAATTGCAATAATAAGTGAGAAAAAAGTGTAAGTGATTAAGGAATTAGGTGAATTAAATCAATTACTATTGGGCAATTGTTGGTGTAAGGAAAAACGGTAAGGGAAATGAAAGAGAAAAGAATAATAATATTACAAGATGAAAAAAGGCGAAGACTGCAAAAAAATATAAACTGGCATCTTATATCGCATGTATTTGAATCCTTCAGCGCCCTACACAAGATTCAACGTCACCTCGGATAGAACTAATCCGGGAAGAAGTAGAACCCGCAAATGAGGGCGCATTCTCATACGGCGGTAAGTCGAATTAAAGCGATTAATATCAATGTATATATCCTTATTTGGGAACAGCTCATTAGTCCGAAAATGGCTTGGATTTAAGGCATTTTAGGTAATGATTAGGGTATAAAGGGTTAAGTTAAGGGTTATGGTAGAATTAGGGTTATGGTTAGTGTTAAGGAATGTGGTTATTTATGCTAGGCTTAGAAGCAGATTTAGGATTAGAGTCAGGGTTAGGTTTAGGGTTAGCATTATGGTTTACGTGCTATGAAGTTTAGGGTTATGAGTTTCCATTCAACAGTCATTTTATGCTGGAACACATTCAGACGGAAGCGTTTATTTACAACTCAACGTCGTTCATTAACAGTTTAATATCAATCCTAAGGTTAATTTTTGTATTGCTTACATTTCTTTTGTTTTTCTAAAAGCTCGACTTCCGATACAGGTGACAACGTCATCATGGTCAGGGGATGAAAACATATTCCGTTCTTTCTTTGTGGAGGTAACATTTTTGTGTAATTTTCATGCGATCATACATTACCTTATATTAAAGTGAAATTAAAGTCTCGTTTATTATTTTTATGAAAACTTAACTTCACTTAATACACTTTCTTTACATGCTGCATGACTTTTAACATGAAGATCAAGTGATTAGTATGAAGGGCAGTTAAATGAAGTAACCAAGTACAATCAAAATTCATAGCAAGATTTATGTAAAGCACTTTTTAGATGCTGCGAATCAGAAACTGTACTCGTTTGTATGAAACGTTGTAGTGTTAACAGTCTTTGCTTCGCGCCATGCCAAACACATGATTATTTGTGACCCACGGGACAAAAACTTGAAAAGATCCAGCATTGGGTGCGTCCCCAATATATCAAGTGTGTCACGAGATCTACTAGTTTGCACACTTACGTGCCCGATATCCTTTTACATCCTTCCCCGAGTGCTCGGGTACAATTTAAAACAATGAAATGTCATCTAAACAATGACCATCAATAGTAGGCCTACTACTTATCTATTCAGCACCATAGCAACCTTATGTCACAGTATGTCCTATTATTAACATACTCCTCTTGGAACTGGTGGCTATTTTAATTGCAATTGATCTGTAATACAGTCCCCTGTGCTATGGGTGAGCCCCAAATATTGATCATATTTATTGTATAAATTCCAATCTTATACGTAGGGTTTCCGTTCACCAAAAGCCTTCCTTGTGATGAATTGTCCGGAGAAGAACCAGGAGGAACTATGGCGAGCTGTACACTCCAGTAATAGTCAGGCTATAGTCATGCTAGATGGTGTGACAAAGGTTTGTAGACCTCAAATAAAAGGCACAATTGTGTTTGACAAGATTCAAGCACTACATTTTTAGTGCGCAGGACGTGATGTATTAGGCAGTGCCACTGATTAACCGCTCGCCGATAGTCGGCGACTGCATTAAAACCCAGACATGTTGAAATTATGTTGATGGTACGCGCGTACTCTTTGTAGACTTAAATGTTGTAAGGCACCACATCGAATTTGATCCTATAGCACTATCGGGCCCGGTTATGTAGCGATGACTCTTTCTTTCATATCATGGTGATGTAAAGAATTGTATCAAGCATAATAATTAACATTAATTGCATAGTATTATTGATTTTATTTAAATAAAAAACGAAAGCACTGCACAAATGTTCAGGGTACGATTGACAGAGCCACGGCACGTATCAGGAGCTATAGAAGCAAATCAGATGTGCCTAAAGGGATCCCGCTTTGTATTCTAGTATACGTGTCATCGTTGCTATATGCTTTTCTGTTTATTTTATTTCACCATCACGTTTACACTTGCTACTCAACTTTTAAGTGTTCGGGGCTTCTGTCACTGTAACGCCTTTGCCACTTCGTGACGGCTGTTGCAAAAGACTTTTTACCAAATAAAAGAAGGCAAAGGAAAATACACTACGTGTATATAATGTAAGCCCTTTGAACCAGAAAATATTTTTCTTATCTTTTCACTCACAGAATGCTCCTATGTACGTGCCACAGAAAGATTCAAATATGATACAAGACTTATCAACTATAGAATTACTAGAGGAGATCACTGACTCGCAAGTGGTAACGGAAAGGATCCTGAAGCTGTCTGAGGGGAAGGTAATGGTAAACGAGTGTCATGACTCATAGTGAAGGCGCTCAACTGCTTTGATACTTTTGATGCACGAAGGCCCCATCAACTGTCAAATGTCTATCAGCTATTGCAGATAGGGCCTGGACATGACAAAACGCAATTAATTTCACATAAAAATATTTTTAATAAAAAAATTTAAAATGTATTTTTCTCGGCATTTTCATTTCATTTTCATCTTTATAGGATACATCTGAATCTCGACGAATCAAACACTTCCAGTTCCATGATTGGTCGACAGACTCCCCCGTGCCGTCTACTATTCAAGGTTTCCTTGGCTTATTGAGGTTGGTTGCTATATGGCAGACCAGCCAATCACAGGGGAACCCGGAAAGACATCGTGTTATTATACACAGCTCGTAAGTTATCCAAGTTTTTATTGTGAAAAAATATAACACAATTCGGCGTAGTATCCAGTTCAAAATATTTGTTTCTGTTGCAGTGACGTTACCAAATGACTTCATGAAAGTACATTACAATTACATTACAAATTCAGAATTTGAAAATGAATTGAGCGAAAAAAAGACGAATACATTTGTAGGGTTTTGATCAACTTTGAAATTTCACCTCAGTAATAGGATGGATGATAAGCGGTCATTTTGGATAATATAGAATTAAAACACTAATTTAAATTTTGATGTTTTTGTGTGAGATTTTGCGAGATGGGTGCATTTAAAATGGCTCTGGTGCTATTAAAAGTGGGACAATATTTTTAGGTTGACTGGGCTAATATTGAGTGTTTCTTTTGTAGTGACGAATCAAGAAGTGTTTTATTCTGTGTACTTGCAAACATCATGGATCAGCTGCAGGTAGAGCGAGTCATAGATGTGTATTATAACGTGAAGAAATTACGCTCATCACATCCACAAATGCTACGCTCTAAGGTAATCCATTGGTGCATATCACCGGGAAAAGGGGGCGGGTATGATAGAAAGATCTATAATTGGTACATGACACCGATTACGCTATAGGGCCGATATTAACATACATCCATGCGTACGGACGGATGGTTCAGATTGCAATAGAAAGAGACATCGGTGCTTATCGGGGCACCTATAGCCCTATCGGACCAAAATCAACATGGTACCTTCTGCTCATCACGTCCATACATTATGCTACACTCGTATAAGTAGTCTATGGTATCCGTTCAGCAGTCTTATCAAATATTGCTACGCTCGTAATCCGTTTGTGTACGGACGGAGGTTTCAGATTGCAATAGTAAGACCCATCGGTGCCTATCGGGGCACCGATAGCTTTATAGGACCACACTAAACGTCGTTCCTTACGTCATCACATTTACAAATGATATGTTCTGAGGTAGTCTTGTGTCTACTTCTTTGTGAAAAGTGGCACCCACCAAGCAGCCAACCAAATAACTATTGAATATATGTAGGGGCCAGTGCCAGAGCCGTCGGTACATATTGGGACACTGGTAGCGCTATAGGAGGCAAGTTTAACGTAGGCCTAGTACCTTACGCTCAACAACTTCACAGATGTCTAATTGATGTCTATTTTGTTAAGGAAGTCGCCAAATTGAAATATTATATAATATTGCGAGGTTAGCGCAAACAGGCCATAGCTGCCAGGTGTCATATTTTAAAACGTGTATACTATTATACAGGGTGTATCAAAATATAATAAAATAAACAGTTTGAAACAATTCCACTACATAATTATGTATAAGCTAATTTGTCAAAATGCTTGTTATCTTGTCCTCCCACAACTGTAAAATCAGTGGCGTGTGACCAATAATAAGGGCCCATTTTTGTATGCTGTGTAAAAATTCAGTTGCAAATCGCGCGATATAGCTTAATCCCACTGGGCATACAGGCGTAGAATGGCGATATATCTGTACGCTGGCGGCACAAACACGTAAACGCACTAATTCAAATCTGCCACCGAGAAATCCAGCATGGCGTTACTCTCAACTTAAGACGAAACACACTATACTTTGTTTGGTTCATATCGTAAAGATGCTCTTTGTGCTCATCTCTCATAATATTAAAACACAAAAGTACACATTGGCTTCATTGCAGGAACAATATGAATTTCTTTACGAATGCATGTGGCATCATTTGAAACCCTTGCCGATAAGTTTTGACCAGTTACTGAATGTGAACACACCATCGCAAGACATCACCATCCTACAACTCCAATCTAATGTGGACACACCATCGCAAGATACCACCATGCTACAACTCCAAACATCTAATGTTTGAAGCCTGGCATTCAAATATTTGCAAACAGTCTAAGGCTATTTTAAGAGCATAACTTGGTAAGGGTATGCTTGACAGCGTTCAGAATACTTCATGGTATACGGTCTGATTTATAGCAGGCAATCGCAGGACTACCTTGCAAAAAAGATCGTGTGTTTTAAAATATCTCATAAATATGCATTTACTGAATCAAAAACAAATTGATATCTTGTGTTTTGAACTACCTCATGAAATTAACTTGTCTGAATGGGTAGTATATTCTGAGGTAGCACAGTGTGTGCAAGAGCAACTCATATTGACAAATGAGACCTTTGCCGGTTTTTTTTTGGGGGGGGGGGGAATGTAATAATAAACTTTTGGATCGGCAGATAAATATCAAACCTTTAAACTCAATTGTCTCAAACCTTGTTTATTGAAACTTAAGTCCTTCTTTCATAGTACCACCCTTTCCTGGTTATAACTATATAAGATATGTATTCACCTGAAGATCGCCTTTGCGTGAAACACCGTGTTGTGAAATGTTATAAAATCTGTGTTTATATTTTAAAATAGCTCTACCATTTATTGGTATCGAGCACTGTATAGCTGTCTGTGATACTTTTTTTTTATGATTGTATTAAAAGAATTCGTTTAATGTAAATTATGTTGTAAAGCACAATCAGTTTATTTTCTTATTTTAAACTAAAAAACTGTTTATAAGCAAAGTGGCCTATAAAAATTGAAGATAAAGAACACACGGTTGTTTGATGACATTTAAAACAGAGTCATTTTCAAGAAAAGTTCATCAATGCGCTGGCGTAGTGCACGATATGACCGTTACTAGGTCAACTGGCTCACGCTTTTTTTGTTACGAACCAGTGATAGGAATGATCACAACACGAAACCTAAGGCTTCATAATTCGGAATATGTGTATGAGCCTAGGCTTGAACCAGTAACCAATGGATACTAACGTGCACCTCGTCAGCGAATTATGGTGCTATTTATCTTAAATCTTGTTTGAATCTTTATACAAGGGGTAGACACTTGTACAATGGAATTAGAACATCAGAAAAAAAAAGACTTATAAATGACAAGGAAATTTTCAAAAACACTTTTTATCATGAAATGTAAGGAATAAAACATATTATTTGGTTAATTAGAATTAAAAAAATATATGTAAATAGCGCCCTCAATTTGCACACAAATGTACAATTTATAGAAAAAATACCAAAAAAAAAAACAAAAGGATGAATAATTTGATATATGAACGAAAATCTATGTTGAAAATAGCTAAAAAAACATATGTGTATATTAGTGTGATAGCTGTTGGTATTGTTCCGGTTTAGAATTGAACATTGTTTTTATTTAGAAAAATTAATAAATGATCACATCATAACAACCGTACACAGAAATGAAGGTCGCTTAACAAAAAGCAAACAAAAAACATGTGAAGAATATCAGCATTTGGATTTTGAATGATGAGATTATAGTATCAAGTTTTATGAAAGTTTGATACATAGCAAAAGTGTCGCTTTGTTACACAGTTTACGTTAGTAGAAATTACGATTATTAAAATATGATTATATTAAACTCAATATAATTACAAACAATTTCATATTTTTAAGATTAAAGATATGCATAGTAGAGTTTTGCGAGTTTCTTTAATGAATGTGACAGCAAATGTAATAAACTATTTACAAGTATTTCTGCAAAACGCAGTTTATTGTGTATTATACTATTTAAAAATTAGAAGATTCTTAGTATGTAAGGAAGGGCTAGATCTTTTAACACCTCTGAAGCCTATGCATGATGAAATTTTATATTCTACAGCTCTTTCAATATTGAAGTATTGAATATCAGGGGACCATGGTTTATTATATTAAAGTCTGATGCAATGTTAGCTGACAAAAATGATTATAATAAAGTTTCAATATAAAACTCAAACTTTTTGTTATGTGTCAATTTAACAGCATTAAAAAACCGCGCTCGGCGAATCCCTATGATGTGATCACGCCTAAGTCGCTGGGTGAATCATTTAAGGTACTGCGAGGGTTATAAGGGGACGGTGTTTAGTACTCCAGATTTGTCCGTATGGCGTGATCACTCTACACACCCAATTTGAGTAGAAGAACATGCAAAAAATACATGGGATACTGCTCAGCACTGCCCTGATTTGGTAAAACGATCTAACTTAAAATTTGGACATTTTGATATAAATCCATATCACAATATGAAACATTTCCCACATAGTGTCGCTATGACGTCATTATGTGAGCGCCCTCTTGCAAAATTTGAAAGTTCTGGCTATGTACAAAAGTATAGGAAAATTGAATTTCGTTTGTAGAAACATATGGTGGGACTCACCACCCCCCCACCCCCAGGTGCTGGGGTACAAATGTTATCACTAAAATGAGCACAAAGGATGGATTTACAATTAGCTTGCGCCGTTTGGGCGTAAAGACGGGCAATTTTTTAGGGTTCTATGGTTAAGGGAAATAGAAGGAGAGAGAGAGAATTAATGCTCACAAATCTGATTAAACTAAGTTGTCTTAGATACTCTAGCGGGGCGCTTCATTTATTATTTTTTAGTTATGTTCTATGAAAATAACGTGCGGTTACTGCATTGCTCGTTGACTACCCACGACGACCAAGCATAATAGCCAATCCCACTACGAAAACTATAGAGAAGATAACGAAAGAGACCAGGTCTAAGTATTGCAGCCAGTCTCGCTTGGTCTGAAAATTAAAGAACAAATATAGATACTTTTGACAGCATAGCCTTATACTATAAATTATGCCCTATGCAAAAATAAAACCAGATCGACAGTTTTACCACAGCCCTACTAGATGGGGTTGCATGTGAGACGTCCCCTAGTGCCCTGTTCATCTTCCTTTTCAGCAGTGGCGGCAGAAGCATTCAAATTTAGGAGGGCGGTCTAAGGACGAGCATATTTTTTTCCCGTTTAAATTTAAATTTCTGACTTTTTTACCCCCAAATGAAGGTGTGTTTAGCTTTTAGTATACTTTTTTGTGCACAATATACTTACTTCCGCAGGCGTATGAATATTCAGGTCCTGGTCATCACCTTCAACAGTCTTCTTCTTTACCGGGTGAGATTTTCTGACATGCAGGTGGTAAGACACTACAGCAAGAATCGTCGCAAAGAAGTCGATGAATAATGCGAAAGCCATGTATTCACCTAATATCGTGTCACCACTTGCTGGTACAACACTTTGAAGATAAACCAGGAGAAGCAGAAGAGCAAGGAAGATGATGCCACAGAGCGTGATCTTCTCATGAGAAGCAGGTGGAAGCAAAAACGTCAACAATATCATGAATCCTGTCAGAACAGAAGGGAGGACCAGCTTGACACTGTATGCCTGGGAATTCCGCGTCAGGTACACTGTGAATGTAACATCGCCATAGGTTTCGGCACAGCATGGGTATTGAATTAAATTTAGTTTCGGTGTGGCGTCACGGACAACAAGATCCGCAGATGGATTGAAAAATTCCAAGTCGATTTTTGATGACATCGTTGTAATGTTTATTGAAGTGAGGTCATGAGTCCAGGAACCGTATTTGAGGGTGCACTTTTGTTCATCGTAAGGAAAATATCGTAAATTCATTGGACATTTGAACTCAATTTGATAAGTCGGGAGACTGTACTGGTAACCATTTGAGTAGAGGAGCGTTTTGTGGTCAAACAGCTTTGTGACTCTGACACTGAAATAAATTGAAAGTTTAAAAACATATCAATTAAAGGATCGACTCATTTTCAATAACGCCGTGCATTAACACCCATCCAACAATCATAGCTCAAATTTTACCCTCAAATTATTATGGTTATGATGTAATGAGTATGCAACACATTCAAAAATCATTTTATACATCATGTATGATATTGTGTTCGACAAGCATGTCTGAGTTGGCGAATGCATGACCTAGCGCACTAGTAGAAATTAAAATTAAAATTCGTGCAAAAACGATAAGAATTGGACAAAATGATTAGAACTTAAATTTTTCTTATTTCTATGAAATTTTAAAACCGGCGGGACCGATCGGGCATGCTTTACTAATTATCGTGTTAAATTTTCTCATAAAACAATGTGGCATGTTATTTACACGATAATTACAGTAAGCCAAAAATTAAGGTACCAGTTGTGTTCACCTCTGTATATCCTAAATAAAGACAAATATGTCAAAATTAAAACAGGCAGCTAATACCTTAACTTTTTAGCTCTGATTCAAGACCTTATTTGTTGACATTGGTTGAGAATTAAGGGAAACGGTGATCTAAAACCTACTGACGAGACGAAATCAAAAGTTGCACTTTTGTGTTCTAATCAATGAAAGCATGATGCTAGTTTTAACGTGCTAATCAATGGAAGTGCGGCGCTATAGTTCTCTTGTTCTTGCGAACGCTTTCTATACAAATCAATAGCGCATGCAATGGAGGAAACTGCAACTTTTAAATTGGCACCTTCCTTGGGGTTTTGGATCGCCGTGTCTTTATTTCTTGAACAATTTCAACGAATGAGGTCTTAAATTCGAGCTAAAAAATGCTGCTATTGGCTGCTGGTTCCAATTATGACATTATCTGTAGGATAGACAGGGGTAAACATAACTGGTACCTTAATTTTTTGGCTTATTGTAGTATTTGTCATCCATTTGGAAGAGAAAGCATGCCCCGATCAGTCCCATAGGTTTAAAGTTTCATTGAAATATTTACAGTTTCAATTCTCACCGTTTTGTCCATCCAATTCATCTCAGTGGAAAAATCAATTTCCACTAGTAATGATGCATTACATAGCGGTGTTTGGACTCAAATAATATAAAGCTTACACGCAAGAGGAATGGTGCGGGTTCTATAATGGATATCCCAATGCTTGATATGCTGTCCATCAACCGCTGCATGCGCTGAAGCCCAGCGCTAATTGACAGCCAAAATTTAACTCAATTTTTTAGTGAGTTGATGTCAGCCAATCAGAAAAGACGTACTATTAGGTTGTCGCCAGACGGTTTGCTTAGTGATAGAGGAACACAAACCAAGTCAAGTCAAGTCAAGTTAAACTTTATTATTCCATTTCTGGAAATTACATGCACATGAGATCATAATAAAATACATTAGAGACCAAGCATAATACAAAAACAGGTATTATATAAAGCACAATGAAATTCAAAGGCACTCCATAGAAATGGTATGAAAACATTAATTAACGACGGTACTTGGAGTTAAGATACAAAATAGCTTGAGGGACAAATGAGTTCAGGTATCTGTCTGTATTTGCACGCGGCTGTTGCATACGACCAGTTTTTTAGTTATGATGATATGATATGTTGGGGATCCTCCATCACATCAGTGAGCTTCTTCAACAAAAGATCAGTGTACACTGTCTGGAAATCCTGTCGTGGTGAGCCTATGATTCTACTAGCTTCTTTAATTACCCTAATTAATTAATTAACCGGCTAGGACCGAAACAAGCCAATTTAATACCTTACCCATTGTATAATTCAATGTCTGGCATCCATATGTCATCTGTGTTGACCCGCATTACAGTGATATCATCGTATGAATTTGGATCCCAAGCTAATCTATGATCAGTCCATCCCTGCAAATATATAACAAAGAACTATCACAAGGGCTCTGGTATGAGCATTTGGACAGTATTTTTGTGGGACATGAGAGCACATCAGACATATCGAATTGCATTCTGAATTACGAGGGTTGGTCAATAATATCCCGCAACCAATATTTATCTCCGCTCATCCATGACTTAAATGACTGTTACTTACGATCAATAAAGTTTGTACCTTTGTCTTTCAAAACACACAACAATTAGTATCAGAGTACCTTTAATTACGTAATCTCATTTGCAGTTGTTGTGCTCTTCCTTGCATTCTAAGAATCTTCTAATTTTTAAATATTATAATACACAATAATTTGTAGTTGAGGAACGTGTAATAAAAAGAAGCACAAATAAAGAACAAAGCAATTTATAAGCCTTATTTTTGGAATGAGGGAATCTGAGTATATTCAATTGATAATTGTGAAGAAGAAATGTATCCGTCAACAGATCAGGAAAGATACCGTCTTTGAACTTCACTAAAATAGGCCTTAACGACAAACAAAAATGGTGTGAAAATCGGGAGAAAAGAGCCCACACAGTAGAAGAAAGAATCCAAATTATCTCCAAAATAGAACAAAAACAATATGAGATATCATAGTCAGGACAATAGAATTTGTTGAAATAAAAATAGAATTATGCGCATGCGTTGATGGTACGCATGATTGAAACTACCAAAAATTTATGAAAAAAGTACAATTTCATCAAAAACGCGCTAAAAATATGACTAATACAAGGTTTGCGGAATAGTAGCTGTGTGAGTGAATTACTGTACCAAGTCTTATGCTAGAATTAGACATACCTTTCGAAATTCAAATTTCTTATTCAATCCAGAGCCTCTCTATGGAGTGCTACTTTGAATACAAAAACAAGACCTTTTGAAAACAAGGGTTCATTAAGAAAGAAATGTTTGTGATTTCACCACTGGGCTCTTCCTTTTTAATAATCAGTAGATACCCGATCAAACCAGGTACAATTTTGTCATCGATTAATCTTTCTATCTCTTATTATGTAAAGAACAATGGGTGATAAAGCCTACTCAAAATTGGAGATATTCAACACGATCCCTTTTCTTTAATAAAAATGGTATCTAAAAAGAGTACAGCATCATTTCTATGTTATCGGTCTACAAAGTTGCAAAAACCGCGCCAGATTCCATACTTTTATTCTCGAGATATTCGGAATTATGTAACAATACCTCAATTTGGCGCGAGATTTTCTTGACCATAAATCAGGCAGTGTCCATACACTATTGTGTTTATGCTAATATCATTACGTATTACGTAATCAAGTATTCAGCATCGCTAATACATATTTGTTTTGAAAGACAAAAGTATAAACTTGTATTCAGGGTAAGTAACAGTCATCCAAGTCATGCATGAGCGGAGATGCACCATAGTTGCGGGAACTTATTGACCATCCCTCGTATGTTTAAAGTTTTGTATTAAACCATAATGCTGCTGTGCAGTCACGGAAAAAATGTCTTGTTTTCTTTATTTGGCCTTTCTGTTAGGATATATTTACGTCTAGGAGCCAATGATATTGACAGAAACAATACTTACCAGTTTTAACCACGCATGAGCAGACGCCAGGCCATTTGCTTCTTCCTAAGAAATAATCATAATGGTTTTTATTTGTACAGTGATATGAAACATCTTTATGACGGCAAATTTATAAAATTTAGACAAATTTTGTGGCAGATAATTAATACAAGTTCAGCCTTAAAAGACCCTTAAATTGCATGGAAATATCACTGTTGATCCGCGAGAAAATGTGAAAATATTTTGTTCAACAGCACAAGATGGTCTGACTTTGACCCCTCCTGAAACTAAAACAAAATATAAATATCTCATTGTTTTTACTACTGCTCATTTACGACTAGCTAGTAATTAGCACTGTGTAATAAGAAAGTCATATCTGATTTAGTTGCTGAGATATTGTCTTTTTAAAAAAAGGTACTTTGTAAAATAACTTGCTATGTCCAATTTAGCTCAAAATGCTCAAGGTCGGGACATTTTCAGCCAAAAAGGGGATTTTTTGTGACCTCACCTTGAGGAGTACAAACGGTACCCATGACCAATTGTAGAAGAGCATCCAAGATTTTGGGTGTACACGCGGTATAAGTATTAAATTAGCATGGATTGACCCGTTTGCGAATTTGGCATATGTGGTATGATTGCAGACCAGTTCATCTCCACTTTTTATTCCTTGATTTTTGGTTTCTGAACAGAAGAGAAACCAAAACTTACGTTGGACACGATGCAGTACGTGGCTAGCGTAGTGGCCGCCACCAAAGCAAGTGTCGGAATTATGTAGTGCTGCCTAATTTGGCAGGTACAATTTGGGACAAACATACTGCAGGAATCGACATCTCATTATTACCAATGAAGAAATAATTATCTAAATCGAGTAAATAACAATTTAAGTTGTTTTCTATGTTTTTTATCATATTTATATTCCTGATGCATACTGGCTAAATAATGGTACAAAGTCAGTGATAAATAAGCTTCCCAATTCATTTTGTATAATTGTGACCCCTTCCGACAAAACCAAGAACAAGTCGCATATTTGACATTTAATGATTTGAATAAAAATAAGCTTTGAAATGATACCAAAATTATATACATACAGGGTATCCCAAAAAACAGAGAACCCTCATTGTGCCCTCTTTTTCTCCTATTTCTGAAAAGTTGATAAAATATATTTTGGTATGTAAATAAACCTTTAATCGTTAGCTTTAATAAACCAAAATGATTATTTCAATCGGCTCTCAACTTTTGAAGATATACTCTTTTTAAGAAATGTACCCGTTCCTTGTTGGAGCTGGTCACAATTTAAACGCTGTCGAAGTGATGATGTATCAGGATTAACTACCATAGCAAAAGATGAATACAATTTTTTAATATATCGTCCTGCACTACAACGCTCACGCGGTACCTACGCTTTGAACCATAAAGGTCAAAAAAATGCTAATCTCTCACACCTGTAAGATTAGTATCTTCGAAAAGAGCGGTATTGTATTCGATCTATGATTGCAGACATACACAGTGGGTGCGTGCAACCTGCTTGTAGTGCAGGGCAATCAATTAAAAAATTGTATTTATCTGTTGCTATGGTAGTTAATCCTGTTACATCACCACTTCGACAGCGTTTAAATTATACGAAATGAATTGGGAAGTTTATTTATCACTGACTTTGTACCATTATTTATCTGTTGCTATGGTAGTTAATCCGATTATTACGTAACTTCGACCTACGGGACTTAAAAGGGCATTTCGTGATCCACAGCAGCATCCCCCCACTTTTCTCAAAAAATGTTCGAGATTTTTATATCACTGGAAACCTCTGGCTGCATAATGTTAATGTTCAAAATATTTCTTGCAGATTAATTCGTTTAGCAGAGATATCGTGAAATTTGAATTTCGTTCTGGTATACCAGAACGAACTTACAACATAGGTGCTTTTGTGCAATTAGCATTTCAAAAGTCTTCAAGAAGTCAAGTATATTATCGAGTATATTGATAATACTTGTATGGCACTACCGGTACATATCGTAGGCCTATGGATTCCCTCTTTCTCTTTCCCTTCTCTCCCCTCTTTTCCCTCTCTCTCCCTCCTTTCTCTTTTTTTCCTTTTTTTTTCCCCAAATACCTTTTTTGCTAGGCTTGTTGATAATAATCGTATGGTATTGCATATCGTATGGATTCCCATCTCTTTTCCCTCCTCTCCAGCTCTCTCTTCCTCTCTCTCTCTCTGCCTCTCTCTCTCTCCCTCTCTCTCCCCCCTGCAGCTACTGATGTGAACGCACAGGCCCCTTTGATCAGGGATGACGGTGCAGGACTCCATAAGTGTGTGGGGGTGTGTGTGTATGTAGGGGGGGGGGGGCAGCTGCAGCAGCAGTGGCATACATTTGTTTGTGACATAGGGGAGGGAGGTTGATTTCATTGATTTTCATCCAGTCAAGACGTGTTTCACACGTTGCTCCCATCTAATGGGAAAATCAATGTAGTGGTTAAGCTTATTGACTTGCATTGCCAATGCCTGTATAATATAACCAGTGTATGTAGTATAGTAATATGTAAGTACTACTCAGTACAACTTTGTATTTATTTATCATATACCACTGGTTGGTGTAATATTTATTGTATTTGCATTGTCAAATATGGCTGAATATAACATTGTCAATGTTTGTATATACAACAAGTGTATGAACTTACTATTGTAAGATGTAAGTACTACGAGTACAACTGTGTATTATATTCCTCACTCTATCATACCACTGGGTTGCATAGTACTGTTATTGTATTTGTCAAATATGGCTGATAACAAACTACCAGATGTAGATGACTTTCTGGACAAAATGATGTCAAGTTCAAAATATAAAGAGTTTCTGAAAAATGTAATCACTGAAGTCATTGATGAAAAAATTGTTCAACGTATAGAGAAATGCGAAAGTGATCTATTTGACCTTTCTAACAAAGTAGAAGCTCTTGAAATTGCCAGGGAAGAGAGTAACGTAGGTAAAGAAGACCTGTCTCAACAAATGAAGTATGTAGATAAACAACTAAATGACATCCAACAGTATAGTAGACGTAATAGTCTCAGGGTGACAGGCATACCCGAACATCTTAAAGAATGTACTGACACTATTGTAAAAGACCTGGCAAAAGAGAAATTAGGTATCACTATAAACGACAGTGATGTTGACAGAAGTCATAGAGTCGGTAAAATGAATGAATCAGAAGACGGTAGTAAAAAACACAGGGCAATCTTGGTCAAATTTACCAGCTACAGGCCAAGAAATAAAGTTATCAAAGCTAGAAGCAAATTGAAAGGCTCTGGCATTACTATACATGAAGACCTGACTAAACAAAATCAAAGCTTGCTATCCAAGACAGCTAAACATCCAGGTGTTGTCTCTGCATGGAGTATTGATGGTCGCATCTTTGCCTCGATTCCAAGTTCAGCTCCAGGTAAAACTGTGATCATACTTGTAAGAAACACAGACGACTTTAAGAAAATACCTGAAGTCGATGAAGGCATTGTGGCTAATCTGAAAAAGCTAGCTAAGTCAAAATCTAAACCTCATGTAACTTCGCCCAAACATGCAATGCAAACAAGAAATAGATCTGGTAGCTTAAAGTAATTTAAGATGATGTTAGCTATCATCCCATTTCCATGATTATAGTGCCTGTATCAGATCCTGTAAATATTATCTCTGGTGTTTCTGATACTGTAGGTCTATAAGGTTTGTTATTGTTTGTTATGTATGATTCCTCTGTTGTATTTATATCCACCATTTGTTCCATACTGATGATATGATGTTTCTACATATTAAATATGTTCACAAATGTTGCAGTGACCTATCTGCAAAGGAATTCAGAAGCAATGACTATACAAAATATTGGCATTGCTCCAGTTGTAATGAAAATTTGACACTGCCTTTTAATCATTTTACTGATGAACGTGAATTTCAACTTGAATTGTATAGGTGTTTTGAGGACATGTCGGCTGATACTGAATATATGAAATCCCATTTCGATAACATGAAATACAATCCTTTTGATAATGATGATGCATTTGAAGTAAATGATTGTAATAATAACACACAATATTTTTCCACAGACAATCTAAAAGAAACAGCCGGTATAAAAAACAGCAATTTATCATTACTTTGTAGCAATGTAAGAAGTCTGACTAAAACTTTGATGCATTAAAGGAATTACTCTCAGAAATTGATGTAAACTTTCAAATCATTGGACTGGTTGAAACTTGGTTGAAAGAAAAGCCTCATGATTACTATCATCTAAGAGGATATAACCTCGAATTGTGTAATAGAAATGACAAGAGAGGCGGTGGTGTATCTATGTATGTTGATGAGAATATTGCTTATAATATTAGACATGATATTAATGATCTAAATCAGTTGAAGTATACTGAATCGTTGTTTATAGAAATTGAAAAAAGTAATTCGCAAAACATTGTAGTTGGTGTAGTATATAGACCACCTGACCAAACTATTGATGAATTTAATAAATATATTGATGCTGTATTATGTAAAATAACAGGTCAGGAAAATAAGCTCCTATATATAATGGGTGATTTTAATATAAACCTACTCAATGATGATGTTCATAAACCAACTGGTGAATTTGTAGATGTTATAACATCATATTCTCTATACCCTAGTATAACTAAACCGACTCGGATAACTAGAAAATCAGCAACTCTGATTGATAACTTTTTACCAACAATTATGCAAATCAAACATCTGGCATTATTCTAACTGATATAAGTGACCATCTTCCTATATTTGTATCTACAAACTTAAGTGTTTATGGTAAAAATACCAAAGATTTTGTCATCGAAATTAGGGATATGAGTGTACAAAACATTGATGCACTTAAAGATAAACTTAGCAAGGTTGACTGGGATAATGTGTGTGAAAATCATGATGCCAATGTATCATACAACAAGTTTATTGATAAATTTAAAGCGGTATTTGATGAATGTATTCCAAAAAAGGTAGTTAAGAAATCTCATACAAAAAATAGGATGCCTAGGGCACCTTGGATAACATATTCTCTACTAAAATGTATTCGTAGAAAGAACAAGTTGTTCAAAAAACATATCCAAAAACCTACTGATGCGAATGTACATAAATATAAAATGTATCGTAACAAGTTAAACTCCTTATTGAGGAGGGCAAAACAAAATTATTTCAGTTCACAACTGGACAAAGAAAGGTATAATATGAGAAATACATGGAAAATTCTGAATTCTGTACTCAGATGTCCAAAAAAGACATCTTCTCAAAAGTTTGTAAGTGACAATGAAACTTATAATGATCCATCAAAAGTAGCAAACAAATTCAATGAATTCTTTGCCAGCATTGGACCTACACTAGCTGCCTCTATAAAACACCAAGGTAAAAATTTTGATGAGTATCTAACTAATAGTTGCAACTCTAGTTGTTTTTTCAAACCGACAGACGAAAATGAAATCCTGAAGATTATTAACAACTTAGGTAATAGAAAAAGTCCAGGTTATGATCTAATAAAGTCTGACGTGGTAAAATTGGTTGCCACTGAAATTTTATATCCATTAAAAATCATTTTCAACAAGTCACTAACAGAAGGAATTGTTCCTGATGCTATGAAAATAGCAAAGGTTGTACCTATATATAAGAAAGATTCTCCACAATTATTTGGTAATTATAGACCAGTATCTGTGTTGCCTTGTTTTTCAAAAATTCTAGAAAGAATTGTTCATGAAAGATGTAGTAACTTTTTAAATGCCAAAGAATTACTGTACAATAGGCAATATGGGTTTCGTCATAAACATTCTACGTATATGGCTGTATTAGACTTGATTAAAGATACAAACAAGGCTATTGATGAAAATATGTATACTGCAAGTGTCTTCATGGACCTTTCAAAGGCCTTTGATACTATTGATCATGACATCTTATTACAAAAGTTGTACCATTATGGTTTTCGTGGTGTACCGTATAACTGGTTTGAAAACTATCTGTCAAACCGTAAACAATATGTATCTTTTAATTCTGCAAAATCATCTTGTACCAGTGTGAAGTGTGGGGTGCCACAGGGCTCCATCTTGGGGCCACTACTATTTATTATATATATGAATGACATTAGCAGAACATCCAAACTTCTATCGTTTATATTATTTGCAGATGACACAACTGTTTTTCTTTCTGATAATAATATTCAAAGGCTTTGTGACAATATGAATAAAGAATTGAAGGAGATTGTTAACTGGTTTAAGTGTAACAAGTTATCCCTGAATGCTAGTAAAACAAATCTCATGTTTATTGGAACACCTCATCAAACAAAGAATATAACTGATGTCCACAATGTATTTCTAGATGGATGCAAACTTTCACGTGTATATGACGTTAAATTTCTGGGCATTACACTTGATGACAACCTAACTTGGAGGTCACATATTAACAACATTAGTAAAACATGTTCTAGAAATATTGGTGTCCTAAACAAACTTAAACTATTTTTACCAAAAACAAGCCTGTATCAGTTGTATTGTACGCTAATCTTACCATATTTAAGCTACGGTATAATATTGTGGGGTTCTGCTAATAAGTATAATTTAAACAGACTTGTGAAGCTCCAGAAAAGAGCAGTAAGAATTATAAATAATAGTTCGTATCTTTGCCACACCAAACCATTGTTCGAAAAGTACAATTTACTTAATATATGCCAACTGTATAATAAAGAACTGGGTATATTTATGTACAAATATCATAAGGGTCTATTACCAAGTTCATTTGACAACTTGTTCATAAACATGAAGTCTATTCACAATTATAATACCAGAAAGAAAGAGAATTATCGAACTGACATCCATAAAGTCACGGATGTTTTAACACTTGGTCCTAGGCTGTGGAATAGTTTGCCAAGTGAAATTAAAGAAGCTAAACTGGTAAATAAATTCAAAAATAGTATGTTAAGGTATCTAAAAGATAACAAATAATGTCACAATTCATATTGTGCTGAATCTATGTTATTCACTATACTATTTGATACTACACTACTGCTATAATATTTGCCTACTTAACATTGTATTATGGTAAATTAAAATGGGTTCTTATAATTCATATTGTGCTGACTCTATGTTATTCACTATACTACTTGATACTATACTACTACTAAAATATTTGTTTGCTTGAAATTGTATTACGGTAAATTAAGATGGGTTCTTATAATTCATATTGTGCTGACTCTATGTTATTCACTATACTACTTGATACTATACTACTGCTAAAATATTTGTTTGCTTAAAATTGTATTATGGTAAATTAAGATGGGTTCTTTGTTTATTTATTTATGTTTATGTGTATATTCGTTGTTTTGATTAAATTATAATTATTTGTTAATTAAAAGGTGGTACATCGTTATCAGGCCTCGGCTTTGTGATGTACCTACCTTCATCAAATCTTGTTAATACACAATAATTGTATATAATAATGCTATAATGTTTGTAATGAGATTGATGAAAAAATAAAATAAAGAAAGATTAAAGATAAAGGAGGTTGGTGTAAAATTCTTGAACATTATGTTAAAGCGGAGCGAAAGTAGTATGTTTAGCTGCCAATAATCAAATATGAACATTGAAGGACAGGAATGGGCGTGAAGTGCGCACAAATTTGTCATTTTAAAGTGGCATTTTGCTCCCAGATTAAGTTTCTCTTAACAACTTCCACGCGAAGTTAAAAAAATGCCAATTTTAAGCTAAAATGATCTACGAGCGTAAGTATGAACCGTTGAATGGACAAATGGGTGTGAAGCGCGCGCAAATTTACAATTCGAATTGTCGACTTTTGCCCCCAGTTTGGACTAATGGACAAGAAAAGAGACCTTGCTTGGCCTTTGTTGGTCCATAAAGCAATATCTGATATGCCTTATTATAGAAGGTATCTTTGCTTTACCTTTACCCCCCCCTTTGGCTAATTTTCTATTGTTCCTCACAAAGCATTGCACAGTTGACAAACCTTAAACTGTTCGATACCTTTACAAGTAATAGGAACTCAAGATAAAAAAAAACGCCCAAAAACACATGACACATTGATTGGTAAAGCGGTGATTTGCTCAACTCCAAAGGACATTGTTAGAGGGCGCAAACATGTTTGAACATCGACAGATTCGGAATAGAGAACCTTTTTCATAATTCGGAATAGAGATCACGGTGACTCATTTCGGAATACTGAACCGTTTTTAGTTTTCGGAATGGAGAACCTTTTTTCATATTCGGAATAGAGAACCTTTTCTTATATTCGGAGTAGAGAACACGGTGACTTGTTTCGGATTAAAGAACCTTTATTCGTTTTCGGAATAGAGAACCCATATTTGAATATTCGGAATAGAGAACCTTCTTTATATTCGGAATAGAGAACCTTTCTATTTTCGGAATAGAGAACCTGTTTGTGTTTTGGGGATTTTCGGAATAGCGAACCTTCGTAGTAGAGAACCCTTATTTCGGAATAGCGAACCTTTAATTACATTCGGAATAGCGAATGGTAAAATTACACGTTCGGAAAAGCGGACCTTCGGAATAGCGAACCTTCGGAATGGCGGACCTTCGGAGTAGCGAGAGGACCCCTTGTCTATGGAGCAGTGCAATACACATAATCATGCATAACTCGCAAACGCAAAATTGGAATCAACTGACATTTTGGAAATAAGCTTTTTTCGTGGATATCTACTGAAAGATTTCATAAAAAGAAGATGCTAGGATCACGAAATACTCCTTTAAAAGGAATTTATTCTTACTATGAAGTCGAATGAGAGCAAAGTGAGCCCAACTTCTACAGTCGTAGCCATATCATGCCTTGGCGTGACTTCCTTACTGTAATTAACATTGAACAGATCAGAGTAAAGTTGAGCATTGTATTGCGGCGGAAGATCTGATTTTGGTGCATCTGAAAAATAAACATTTCATTTAAACTTTTCGATATTTGTTTTATGTTTTGGGGGGGGGGAGGAAGAATTCCCCCTGACAAAAATGAAAGACAAAAGTGCCCCTCAGACAAAAAATGAAAGAGAAAATCAGGAGGGCAAAAGGAAAGAAAAGGGGATACCAAAATTCAGCCCGATCATGAACCAAAATGTGTAAAATTTTACATATAAAGCCCTTTCCATTCTGATAATGGCCAAAAATAGTGTCAAATACGCAATCGTCCCAATAAAGTCCGTTTAAAGCTCGAAGATATACTGTCTTTATGTATTGTATGATGCAACTGTAATTTTTTTTCGTCTGGGCCCCCGAAATTTTATTTTGCCCCCCCCCCCGACCAAAACAGCTGGCAAAGCCCCTGGTGCGCCGACAAGGTGGGAAAGAGGGTAAGGGGGTGCTGTAAAGCAAAGAAAGGAGATCTCAGGGGCCCGTAAAAAGTAAACTTGAGAAAAGATACTTTGTAATTAAGGCATCTTTTCTTTGCTTTGCTATACTATACGGCCCAACTAAGGTCTCTTCTCTTGTCCATTAAGGGATCCAAAATGAGCGTTTATTGCGTTTCGACAGTATTTTTTGTGGGACATGAGAGCACCTCAGACCTATCGAATTGCATTCTGAATACGAAGCATGTCTTTCTGATATCAAATAATTTTCATTTTTTTAAATCACAATATAATACAAAT
The DNA here is from genome assembly GCF_039555335.1 of Amphiura filiformis. Taxonomy (NCBI): domain Eukaryota; kingdom Metazoa; phylum Echinodermata; class Ophiuroidea; order Amphilepidida; family Amphiuridae; genus Amphiura; species Amphiura filiformis. Next base: position 362,085 of record NW_027305511.1, read on the forward strand.
TTTATGACAAATTATAAAATTTGATATTTTTCAAATTTTGATATATAACAGTCCTCGAAGTAAATTATATAAATCTAATGATATATTCTTAAAGTGTATGTAGCAGGAGGAAAAAGCCGACAGTCAATTGAAAATTTTGACCTTTCATATTGAAGATATGGATTTTTTCCCCAAAAGACCTAATTTTTTTTGGTGTTTTGGGAAAAAATCCATATCTTCAATACGAAAGGTCAAAATTTTCAATTGATCGTCGGCTTTTCATTCCACCTACATACACTTTAAGTATAAATCATCAGATTTATAAAGTTTACATCAAGTACTGTTAAATATCAAAATATCAATTTTAATGATTTGCCATAAAATGTGTATTAAATTGCGAATTTCAAAAAATCAAAATTATTTGATATCAGAATGACATTCTTCGTATTCAGAATGCAATTCGATATGTCTGATTTGCTCTAATGCCCCAAAATAAATACTGTCCAAACGTTCATACCCCAGCCCTTAAGTAGGACTAAGGTATCTCTTCTTTGCTGATTACGGGCTCTCCTTGATCCCAGGTCCCTTTGCTTATTAAGCTTTTTGGGCGAAAAATGCAAAGCATTTTTGGGCGAAAAATGCAATTCGTCCTTATTGCGATGGGTTTTGGCATACTTATTTCCTCACAGCGTTGCAGAATAAAAATAAAATAATCGTGCTGTCTATGTAATCAGGAAACTACAGAGGCGATAGTGTACATTTAAATTTGTCACTACTACTTCATGTTGATATTCAAACAGTGCTATAAAGTTGTCTTACCAAGGAATGTGTTTGTATTAAAAGAAATAATTGTTTTACAACTTGGATGAACTAGAATTACTTTTATGCAAATCCGAAAATTGCAACAGATATTTTTCATTGCTTTAAGATTTAGCGGTATTGCCAGATTGTACGTACAGTTGGGCTACATTAATAGCCTCATTATAGTTTTATTGATACTGGCAAAATACTTGCCTGTATGTGCTTGTTGTTCTGCTTTTAATGATACTTTAAGCACACAGTCAATTAATTTATGTCAACATGACCTTTTCATGAGGCTGTGTTTATATAACTGAATTCATTTATACAAACACAACCTTGAGTAAATTAAAGAGAGTACTTAAGGGATTTGGAATGGGCGTTTCGATAGTATTTTTTGTGGGACATGAGAGCACATCAGACATTATGGAATTGCATTCCTAATACGAAGAATGTCTTTCTGATATCAAATAATTTTCATTTTTTGAAAATCACGATGTAATAGGCCTACAAATTTTATGACAAATTATTAAAATTTGATAGTTTTCATATTTTTGATATATAACAGTCTTCGAAGTAAATTTTATAAATCTAATGACATATTTTAAAGTGTATGTAGCTGCGAGGAAAAGCCGATCAATTGACAAATTTTGACCTTTCATATTGAAAATATGGACTTTTTTCCCAAAATTACCTAATTTTTTTGTGTTTTGGGAAAAAGATCCATATCTTCAATACGAAAGGTCAAAATTTTCAATTGATCGTCGGCTTTTTCATCCCACCTACATACACTTTAAGTAAAAATCATCATTTGCGAATTTCAAAAAATCAAAATTATTTTATATCAAAAGGAAATTCTTCGTATTCAGAATGCAATTCAACATGTCTGATGTGCTCTAATGTCCCACAATAAATACTGTCCGAACGTTCATACCCCATCCCTTAAATGGGGAAACTTTAGGCAGGCGATAAAGAGAAAATATATTTACTTTACTACTTATGGATCCTGTCAATTGAGACTTAATGTCTGTTAAGTGAGTGCTGTTATTTGAACAGTTATGGGATTACTTACGTTTATGAACATAGAGGATGTTACGCTTATGAACATGATTTTCAACATTGTTAACAATATTGCTAGTATGTCAACAAATGAAAGTTCTGTAATTTGTTGAAATTCTTTAATACTAAATTATTTTGAATGTCATCAAATTGTAAATCTCTAGTCACATTTTCGATGTATTAACAACTAGCTATGTAGCAAAGACGTTAACTTCATGTACAACATTTAACGCTCTTATTTTGTAAACATTGTATACCCATAGCTACATTAATCAACAATAAATGTTCTGTATTATTGTTCCTTATTCGTTTGTAAACACTTTATTTCATAAACATAGGATACCCAAAGCTACTTATTATGCTAACAATGAACGTTCATTGACTGTTAGGCTAAGTAAACGTTACAGGATAATATGTATTCAAATTCTGCCTCAAGGTTCCTGCTTAAATTGTGTTCAAGAATCAACTAAGATTTATTTGGCCCACCTTTTGCCAGTAAATAGGCTGTCATGAATTATCCAGTGTATTTTTATTATACGTGCCCGGTCTTATCACTTGGTATACAATAGCTCACCAATCTGAAAGCCTGTTTTAATCACAATGGTCAGAATTAAATAGCCAAAATGATTAGACAAATAGGCTACACTGTCCATACACTGAGTACAGTCACTAGGCAAAATCATAGGCTAAGTACCGTAGTCCTTGTCATTTGAGGTACGTAAAAACATACTCATTATGATCGATGCGAATTATAGAAACAGTTCAAACAATAAAATAACTACACCTTTATCTTGACACTTCCTCATTTGTTCGCCCTGTTCCTTTTTAAAGGAATTTTTATTTATATATGCTCACTAAGGTCTCATTTCTTCCTTTTACGGCCGGACCCATGGTATCTTTTCTTTGCTTTCAACAGGCCCACTCCCGGGGGCCCACTACGGTCTCTTTTCTTTGCCTCTACAGGTTACAGGGTCGGTTTTCTATACTCTTTTACGGCCCATATACATAAAAAGCAAACAAAAGTAGCGCGCCCGTAAAAACAAAGCCTTTGAGGACACGCACTTTCTAATCAATATTTCACTTGAATTATGTTACTCTATGTTGAGACGCATAAAGGGCGGTGTCTCAACAGACTAAGATCAGAGTTCGGAAGGTGCAAGGTCGCTTTGCAGAAAAAACACTACCTGTGAGTGTGGAACGGTTCCACAGACTATGGAACACCTGTTGGTCTGTCCACAGATGGGGCAACACTGCACACATGAGGACCTAGCTGAATTCAACGATTCTGCTCGTCACTGCGTCAGCTATTGGCTCGGGCGCATTTGACCCTGCGCTTGGTCACGCTAAGAAGAAGAATGGGCCGAGGGACATCCGACTAAGGCTATTGACAATAGCCTGGTCACTGACCTCTGTCATGGTATACGCCATGGGGTCATCTGCTTTTAGACTGCCTCCACGAGTGGAAAACGCTGCGCTATAGTTCGGCACATATAAAATCAGAATTTTTGTCAATTTTTGAGCTCAATACGCAAGCTAACGACTATCATATCCTTTCAACAAATATATTCAAGTGCAAGAAAAAAAATATGGCTTCTTTAGAATAAAAAAAATTACGGGAGATATTCATCATTTTCTATCCCGGTATCCAAAGATTTATCGTCTGAATATCAAATCGTGCATAGCACATTTACGTGTATCGATCCCGTGTATTGATTTTAGTGTCTCTGCTGTACAATGTAATTATTACGTCGGATTTTACCCGCGGGCCCGTAAATGGCTCTCGGCGGCACTGGGAGTGAGAGTCGAGCTTTGGTGCGTTTGAAACAAGTTCTTTCTGATGATTGGTTAGATAATTTGTGATGCAACCCAGAAACATAAATCAGTACCATGCCAGTACTAATACAATTGAGGAGGGTAGGGTAGCGTAGTGGTTAGCACCACTGAGGTCATGGGTTCGAGTAATGGCCGTTCCAAGACGACGTTAAAACGTGTGTTTGATATCCAGTCCTTACTCGCTCTCTTTAGTACAACATTCCCTGGGGCAACATTATTTTAAATAAAAAAATGCATTTACTGTTTTTGCAGCGGCGTTATGCAGAGGCATGTTGTCTGATTGTCAAAAAGTAGCCGAAAACAACAAAACGTGACTAATTTTGCAACAAAGTGTGTGTGAGGGAGGGATATATGTGGGCGGCGGGGAATCTCACTCCTCACATCTGACACCCTTGATGTACATACCTGCATTCACCATGTCAACTGTCGATACCAGCAGGCTAAGGAGACTACATATTGATATCAAACTTTTCCGCTTCGCCATTTTTGTAACGTCTTTTTTTCCGCGACAAACACCAAGTAACCGCCTTTGCAATATAGAAGGTGTCTACCAGGGAGCGTGTGAAGCAATGACATCAATGTGAGTCTTCAATCATCTGCTTACATTAATGTACACCACGGAATGCACACCATACACTCTGAAAACTGTGTTTATCACTTATGCTATCACTTTGTAAGCCTGTAAGTTTAATGGCTAAACATTATCTATATAGCAGTAACAAAATTGTGTTTAGTAGGTCGTTTACTAAACATGTTGTGTTAAACTTTATAAAGTAGTAACGCGTTCAGAAAAGTGATGAATCAATAAAAGCTAATAATAGGCTACATAGTAGCTCATAGTTTGCGCCGTATAAATTAAGCAGTGCATAATATATCGCTCTGTACACTGATAGTCAGAATGGAGTCATGTGACTCTCAAAGTGGAGGAAACTAACGTTGACTCTCAAAAAGAGTCGCCTGGCTGTCACAAGAGAGTCAGTTGACTCTACCCGTTGAGTCAATTGGATCTACCTGCGGAGTCAGTCGTGCACGACGTAGTTATTTGACACTGACTCTCAAAAGAAATTGGACCTGACTCTGCCCGTGGAGTCAACTGACTCTATATTCAGCGCCATCGACGCGGTACACGTGTATTGCTGAGGTAGCGGCTATTTTGCATTATTAGAAGACAAGGTTGCTACGTCGGCACGCATAGTAGGAGATAAAAGTGGTTTTCCAAGTAAAGTGTTGGATGCGAACAACACTTTACTTGGAAAACCACTTTTATTTTGCATTATGCTGCTGCTGTTTGCTGTTGTTCAGCGTGCTGGTCATTCGCACGGTGTATCATGTATTGGAGTTTGGACAGTGTGAAGTGACATTTTCATGTTGTAGGCTAACTTGTTCTTGAGCTGGATTCCATAGGAAAATTTTAACCTGAGTAAAGCTAATGATAGTAAGCTTTCCTACCTGGAGTCGGACGGTCGAAGTGATCCTGTAATGGAATCTGGGTGACTCTATAAATGGAGTCTGGGATACTCTATAAGCAGAAACCAGTCACTGCGTGATGTCTAAAATGACTCAGTCAAATGACTCCTGTGTAGAGTCATCAGCGGTGACTCTTCAGCGGAATCAACAAATTATGACTCTTGAAGGGAGTCAGGTGACTCCCAATATCAATATGGAGTCATTTTATACATAGGGTCGCAGAGTGGCTGGACTCTACTTTTAGAGTCACCCTGACTCCAGTTTGGCTTACAGTGTATTTTGCACCGTTATGGTCTTCATAATTCGCAAAAAATCCTTTAAAACAATCTTTTGCTCTAAATATGTTTCAAAAAATGATGGAAAAATATTTTATATTGTAGACTTAATAAAAATATGTTGATAGCTACGTTTTATTATCACACATAGATGTGACGTGATATATCGAAAGCAGACACTTTTGAGCAGGATCGTAAATGGAGAAATAGCCAAAAATCTGCCCGGGATGATTTGTTCACAAAACAATTTTTGGGTTTGTTGATGTTATTAATGTTTAAAATATTGTCTGAGATTTTGTTTAAGGTAATTCCTACTCTCAACATTGTCAATAAATTTTTAAAGGCCGATGTATCAATATTTAATTTATAATACCATAACTTTCGCTTAAGAATGTCCCGGAAGAATGTCCGATTACATTGGAGAAAACGGCGTTGTGGAGCAAAATATTTCTTTATTTGAAACCTCATATCTGCTCAAAAGGGTCTGTTTTTGACATGACACGTCACAAATGTCCAATGGTTAATAAAAAGTGATCTAGCAATAACATGTGTTTAGTAGGTGATGTTATTAAGCAAAGTGAGAGCTAGAATTAGTTTCAGAAAAGTGATAAATCGCTAGACACATTTTTTGCAGTGTACATTATTATTGGTGAAACTGTACATAACATATCACTCTAGGCCTATTTGCTTTAATTTACACAGATATGTTCCTCAAATAATCGGAACAAAATCCTTTAACACAAAATGTTATAAAGGGAAAAAAGATTAGGCCTACTTTGATATGTTGAACTTTTGAAGCAATACCTTAATTATTGCGTCTGAATTATGTGAAAATTGAAGTTGCTTAAAGTTTAAACTTTTTTCAAGGCAGTGGAATGATGCCACTTGCCCCACATCTCATATACACAGTTTATCCTTTACATATCCTGTGTCTTGAATAGCTATATAGCCCACCAACCATGTGGTTAAGAGGCTAGAAAATAATTCCTAATATCTCATACCCTAGTTTGCATGCCTTTATCTAATCTTGCCCCACATGGCAACTTACTATTTAGCCCTTAAACCCGGCAAAGAGTTTGTTCAGCGTAGGAAATTTTTAGACTTTTTTATTAACATGTTTGCAATTGGCTTATAGCCATCACATGCTGACAATACACATAACTGATTGGTTAATCAAAACTAGCAGGTCATGGTCAGGCCTAATCACAAAGTAAACATATCATCTGTATAGAAAACTATGCAGCAGGCGATTTACTTCAGAAAAAGTTCAATATACGTCGTAACTACATTGTACAAAACTAAGTCCATTATCTATACTAGTTAATTGAATGTTTATTGACTCTTGTAATAACCCATGTGTAATATTGGTGTTCATAAAAGCAGGACTATGAGACAAATATCCCTGACCCTGACAAAAGCTAGCAAGAGCAAATGGATGTGTAATTTGTTTACTTTAGTGATAATGCATCTTGCATACAATTTTCTTCGTATAAGTACATTTGTTTCCTGTAGGTGGCTTAATAAAAATTCCTTTAAAAAGGAATGGGGCGCCCAATGTGAGCTTGGTCTTGATGTGGTGATTTCATGGTGTTTAGATTTGGTATTATTATCTCTTGCAAACTCGGTGACACCTCATTATAGAAATCGGACCTGTCGATAGGTTGTCAGAGGGGATAGCCTTTTCCAGACACGAATTGGGCCATACATAAAGAAAGTTTTGCTACTTTGCAACGCAATAAAAACCTAAATGCAAAATGAGATCCTGTATAGGTGGCTCCCGAGGTGGCTTAAAAAACTAAATGCAAAATGAGGTTTTAAAAAATATTGTTTTCCAGAGTCAAGACGCATGTATCATTATTAAGCCTCATATCACTTGTTTATTGTCGAATAAGTGCAGAGTAGGTTAGATATGAATATTAAATGTTAGACCAAAGTAGCTCAATAAAGTACATGTACTATACACCTGATCCGTGAACTTGTCTTTTTTTAAAGACAATACTTCTTGTTTCGTGTTTTTGCCACCATGTGATAGCGACTGTAAGGTTATATTTACACAAGCAGTCCCGGCAAACAAGCAGCTCAGTGCTATGAGACCTGTTGCCCTCAACGCATTATGCCCTGGGCATTTTGACACAGAGGCGAAGCTTTAATAGGACATAATGCGTTACAATTTGAGGGCAACAGGTCTAAAAGCACTGAGCTGCTTCCCGGGACTGCTTGTGTAAATAAAACTATTAAAGCTTCACGGATCTGATATGGAAAAATTGTCCTAGGATTATACTTGAATTATAATAACAATTCCTTTAAAAAGGAACAGGGCGAGCAAATGAGGAAGTGTCAAGATAAAGGTGTAGTTATTTTATTGTTTGAAATGTTTCTATAATTCGCATCGATCATAATGAGTATGTTTTACGTACCTCAAATGACAAGGACTACGGTACTTAGCCCATGATCTTGCAATGAGACTGTACTCAGTGTATTGACAGTGTAGCCCATTTGTCTAATCATTTTGACTATTTAATTCTGACCATTGTGATTAAAACAGGCTTTCAGATTGGTGAGCTATTGTGTACCAAGTGACCGGGCACGTATAATAAAATACACTGGATAATTCATGACAGCCTATTTACTGGCAAAAGGTGGGCCAAATAAATCTTAGTTGATTCTTGAACACAATTTAAGCAGGAACCTTGAGGCAGAATTTGAATACATATTATCCTGTAACGTTTACTTAGCCTAACAGTCAATGAACGTTCATTGTTAGCATAATAAGTAGCTTTGGGTATCCTATGTTTATGAAAAAAAGTGTTTACAAACGAATAACATCTGCTATACATATGTACATCTACTTGCTAATACACTTAAAGTCTAATAGAAATGAAGGATAATGAACAATTACAGAATATTTATTGTTGATTAAAGTAGCTATGGGTACATACAATGTTTACATAATAAGAGCGTTAATGTTTTGTACATGAAGTTAACGTCTTTGCTACATAGCTAGTTGTTAATACATCGAAAATGTGACTAGAGATTTACAATTTGATGACATTCAAAATAATTTAGTATTGAAGAATTTCAACAAATTACAGAACTTTCATTTGTTGACATACTAGCAATATCGTTAACAATGTTGAAAATCATGTTCATAAGCGTAACATCCTCTATACATCTATTTAGGCCTATTAATGTTCATAAACGTATAACAATTTGATACATCTATATCTTAATGCTCATAAACGTAACATCCTCGAAACATCTATTTATTAATGTTCATAAACGTCCTTGGTACATCTATTTCTATTTCAATGCTATTTTATCTCCGTGTTCTGACAATAAATTTGACCCGAATAACATTTGTAAGAGGTAGAAACCTATCAGGTGGCGAGTGGCATGATAGACCCGGCAACTTGTGACACCGCCCGGCCGTATGGCATTTTCCAACATACTCGGTTAATTTTGTGGGGTTCATTATCGAACCCCAACGGTTTTAGCTTGTATTTATATTATTTATTAACATAGGCCTATTTGTTTGTGATATTTCAAGCGTTTTAAAATTTCAAAATAATCCCATTCAATTACACGGTTGACGATGGAAATTTACTGAATTTAGAGAATGCACTGCGACCACCACCTGAAACCTATCAAAATAATATTATTTACTAATCCCATAACTGTTCAAATATTTATAATATGTTAACATGTTTTAATGTCAACAACAGCCCTCACATAACAGACATTAATTCTCAATTGGCAGGATCCATAAGTGCTAAAGTAAATACATTTTCTCTTATCACCTGTCTAAGTTTCCCCATTTAAGGGGTGGGGTATGAACGTTTGGACAGTATTTATTGTGGGACATTAGAGCACATCAGACATGTTGAATTGCATTCTGAATACGAAGAATGTCCTTTTGATATAAAATAATTTTGATTTTTTGAAATTCGCAAATGATGATTTTTACTTAAAGTGTATGTAGGTGGGATGAAAAAGCCGACGATCAATTGAAAATTGTGACCTTTCGTATTGAAGATATGGGTCTTTTTCCCAAAACACAAACAAATTAGGTCATTTTGGAAAAAAATCAATATCTTCAATTATGAAAGGTCAAAATTGTTCAAATGATCGGCTTCTCCTCCCAGCTACATACACTTTAAGAATATGTCATTAGATTTATAAAATTTACTTCGAGGACTGTTATATCAAAAATATGAAAAATATCAAATTTTAATAATTTGTCATAAAATTTGTATTACATCGTGATTTTCAAAAAATGAAAATTATTTGATATCAGAAAGACATTCTTCGTATTAGGAATGCAATTCGATATGTCTGATGTGCTCTCATGTCCCACAAAAAATACTATCGAAACGCTCATTCCAGATCCCTTAAGGGAGTGTTCATAAATACTTTGGTGGGGGGGGCTGGAAAATATTTTTTTTCATGTCGAAAATCTTTTAACCCCCCCTCTTCGTGAACCCAAAACTTTTTGACCCCCCTCTTATTGGACCTAAAACTTTTTTGACCCCCCTCATATTAGGTTCAAAACTATTTTGACCCCCCCCCCCCTCATTTTAATGTATCATTCTACATCAAAGGACAGTGGATTTATATTAATGATACTAAAATTTGTATTGATGATGCAATGAAATTGTACGTCCATGTCATTGATATAAAATATGTGAAATTGTGGACATGTTTTATCATTTTGTAGAGTAGCTCATATAAGTAGCCTATGTTTTAAGTACCGTATTAAAAAACATCAATGGATGATTTGAATCATTCAGTGGCAGTGGAAGCATTGAAATTTAGGGGGGGGGGTCGGGTGACGAGCAAACGTTTTGTATTTTACACTATTTTTGGTCCATGATCGGGGTGAATTTGGGTGGAAAAGGGGCTCCTTGTCCCTTTTCTTTTCCTTCCAGATTTATCTTTCATTTTTTGACAGGGGAACTTTTTCTTTCATCTTTGTCATGGGGAACTTTCCCCCTTGCTCCCTTGGCTACGCTACTGCCGAAATGCCCGCCGAAATGGTGTGTTTTGCTATTATTTGATGGACCAGTTCGCGTGATCGCGAAGCGCAAAATTGTGCAATTTTACCCTATTTGGGCCCAAAACACGGACGCTTTTTGATGTGCTAAAAAAGTTGCATAGGGCAATTATTGTTTTTTTTTCTCTTACTAGGATTTTTAGGTGGATGTTCCCCATGGAAACAATTACGGGGATGTGTACCCTAGACTACCCTGTAGTCCACTTGCCCATTGTGCATACTCTGGATATTGTATTTAAGCTTAAAACTCTGATTTAATTAATGTATGCACAATTGATAGATTTTCACATCTGTTCTTTTCAGTCACCCTACTCCCTCTGTTTGTTAGCTTCCCAAATGGACTACTGACATTGGATTGCGGTTTTCATGCTTAACACGGCGGTCTATGAGCTTCTATGGATGAGATTGTCGGAAATCTGGCCTACTAAAATTGGCCATGATGTAATGCATCTTTAAATGGATCTGGCTTGTGATTGGTCGCCCTGATCTCGTTATGGTTTAAATCCTCCGGGTACCTGTCATTACCATTAATAACTACATGGTACACAAGTATGTGGCCTACCCCGCCTTTGTGTTGTGTAATTGCATGAACGCGTCAATAAGTGCATGAACGCGTCTTGTATTTGCTTGCGGTTAAATTTGATTGATAAACAAGTATGATTGACAGTGTGAGTGTTAGGGACTTTGCCCATTCAAAATCCCGTTTAAAATCAAAAGTCCATAGTCTATGTGTACCCCGGTTCTCAAAGATTACTCTGCTTATATGATTATAATGCAACATGATTTAGTTGTGTATATCAGTGATAACAAATTAATAATCTGTAGGCCTACTGCATGAAACATTATTGTAAAAATTGTCAACACTAAACAAGAACAAAGATATTGCACCTTTTTAGTGATTTAAAGAGCAGACCAGAAGGAACTGACACAAACTTCAAAATTAAGTTATAGACAACAAGACAATTTTAACACTTCATACTTATATATCTTTGACTATTGAATGACTTGTCAAAATACTAATAGGACCTGATCAAATGTATACCCTTATCTGGAATGAAATTTTGTTGTGGTTATATATGAACATTTGCTCGCGTAGCGCGCGAAAAAAATTGTAGGCTATTTTATATTTTTCGCTTCAGGACTAATGTTGCTAAAGTTTTTGCCCCCCCCCCCCCCTATATGTGCCCAACAACTTTTTAACCCCCCCTGTTCATACACCCAAAACTTTTTTAACCCCCCTATTCAGAACTCCTAAAATTTTATGACCCCCCCTACATATTTTCCAGCCCCCCCCCCCTACCAAAGTATTTATGAACGCTCCCTAAGTACTCTCTTTAATTTACTCAAGGTTGTGTTTGTATAAATGAATTCAGTAATAGGTCCTATAAAAACAGCCTCGTGAAAAGGACATGTTGACATAAATTAATTGACTGTGTGGTGGTTATAGTATCATTAACAGATTCTATAGACGAATCTAACGAGCCAATTCATGGTTAGGATTTGGTCGGCCATCTTTGGGTAGCCGCTAGCACCGACCTGGTGTTTTGAGCGCCCCATTTTACAAATAAAAGCCGCCTAACACCTAGAGAAGATGCAAGGACGAGGAGGGTTAATAGAATATAATATATACAATAGAGATAATTCCGTAGGTAATCCCGTCGCATCTATTCATACATAGTCCTTTTGTTCGTAAATACATCCATTTGTAGCGTTTGATATGGTGTAGTTAATCCGATTATTATGTCACTTCAACAGCGAATAGACCATGTAGAAGCTGTGTGTTTTGCCGAAGGGAACTATAGGGCCTATTGTGTTGTAAACTTTAATCATTCTTTTGTCTACCTGTGTTTTCGTGGAAGGTGTAAAACGGGTGATGGAATACAGTTTAAAATTTCCGCCAAGGCCGAATCATTTCACATTTTGGGTGCATTGTAGCCGACAGCTACCCCCCGGGGGTCACCACATTGTGGCTAGTACACCATCCGCGATAATGAAAACGCGTAAAAAGGGTAGTTTTTCGTGGGTAGGGTAGGCACGATACGCACGTAACGTGTTTAGGGTGTCAAACACATGAAATATTGGAAAAAAGGGTAGCAAAATTGCAATGGCTATATACGCGGAAATGAAATTTAGGGTATCGTTTTAGCCATGGGTTAAATCCTTGTTTAGGGTGCTTTTCAAAAGTTGATCATCGCGGATGGTGTACAGGCCACAATGGGAGTGACCCCCCCCCCCCCGGGCGGCTACCCAACTAAAGGCTGCTAGTCAGGTGTAGGGGTGCGTGGAGGGAGCACACCACTAAATCAATGCGCCATTTCCTACTAAGTTCCGGTAAAATACAGAAAGTTTTTGAGGTATTATGGGCTGCTCTTTGGACTAATAATCAGAAAGAGTAGCGAATTATAGCTTAAATAAAAGTGTAAAGCCTATGCATGAATTTTATTCACTAAAAAGTCGCATTTTATAATTATCGATAAAATAGGTCCGCGATTAAAATATTGGCAGAAACGGGTTTACAGTCATGAGAGCATGTCAAAAACAGTGAGGGCGCTGTTTAGCGGCTCCTACCGGGAAAACGAGGTGGAAGACTACCCATACATTGAAACATATGTTAAACTTTCATCGATTTGCAATCGACTGGTTATCATTAAAATTCTCAGAAAGCGCCGAAAAGGCCTCAAAACGAATAAATAAAACTGGTGTTTGTACACGTATTTCAATGGGACGATTATTTAGTGTTGTGCGCCCTTCGAAGGGCCTAGGAGTAAAACCGTGCTTTTCAGAGATTCAGCCCAAATTGAAATGGCTGTTGATTAAATTGCAGTTTTTTCGATTTAAATAGATGGTTTACATGTTAGTGAATATATTTAATGCATTTTAGATGCAAGTCGCGCTAATAGTATTCCCTCAGAGGCCTTCAAAGTTCAAGAAATTGCCACAAATTGTGTGAAAACAAGATTTGTTGGATTTAAAGCAATTTGGGCTTCAGGTGACAATTCGGTGCATGCCTTTTAAACTTTTAAAGCTGCCAAATCTTGGTTTTTTAGGGGCTGGGGGGGGGGGGGGAGATTGTTATAAAATCATTAACAGTAGACCCTTGCAATTATGAAACGTAATTTACTCTCATTTAAAACCGAATTTTATCAGAAAGACGGTCAAAAACTATCTAGAGAATTGGAATTCAATGCAAATTTAGAAGAATAAGCATGAATGGTCAAAATGTTGAAAATTTGCCTATTTTCGGAATCCACCATAGAACTTTGAAAGGCTAGTTCTCTTGATGTGAATGTCACAGGGCACTTAAATTTTGAGTGTTTTACTCAAAACAATTTATATTTCAAGAAAAAGAGAAAAGAACTCAATTTTATGAACATCAGAAAACCCTTGAAGGGCCTAGGAGTAAAACCGTGCTTTTCAGAGATTCAGCCCAAATTGAAATGGCTGTTGATTAAATTGCAGTTTTTTCGATTTAAATAGATGGTTTACATGTTAGTGAATATATTTAATGCATTTTAGATGCAAGTCGCGCTAATAGTATTCCCTCAGAGGCCTTCAAAGTTCAAGAAATTGCCATAAATTGTGTGAAAACAAGATTTGTTGGATTTAAAGCAATTTGGGCTTCAGGTGACAATTCGGTGCATGCCTGTTAAACTTTTAAAGCTGCCAAATCTTGGTTTTGTAGGGGCGGGGGGGTTGATTGTTATAAAATCATTAACAGTAGACCCTTGCAATTATGAAACGTAATTTACTCTCATTTAAAACCGAATTTTATCAGAAAGACGGTCAAAAACTATCTAGAGAATTGGAATTCAATGCAAATTTAGAAGAATAAGCATGAATGGTCAAAATGTTGAAAATTTGCCTATTTTCGAATCCACCATAGAACTTTGAAAGGCTAGTTCTCTTGATGTGAATGTCACAGGGCACTTAAATTTTGAGTGTTTTACTCAAAACATTTTATATTTCAATAAAAAGATAAAAGAACTCAATTTTATACATCAGAAAACCCTTGAAGGAGCACACCACTAAATCAATGCGCCATTTGTGCAACCCTACTAAGTTCCGGTAAAATACAGAAAGTTTTTGAGGTATTATGGGCTGCTCTTTGGACTAATAATCAGAAAGAGTAGCGAATTATAGCTTAAATAAAAGTGTAAAGCCTATGCATGAATTTTATTCACTAAAAAAGTCGCATTTTTATAATTATCGATAAAATAGGTCCGCGATTAAAATATTGGCAGAAACGGGTTTACAGTCATGAGAGCATGTCAAAAACAGTGAGGGCGCTGTTTAGCGGCTCCTACCGGGAAAACGAGGTGGAAGACTACCCATACATTGAAACATATGTTAAACTTTCATCGATTTGCAATCGACTGGTTATCATTAAAATTCTCAGAAAGCGCCGAAAAGGCCTCAAAACGAATAAATAAAACTGGTGTTTGTACACGTATTTCAATGGGACGATTATTTAGTGTTGTGCGCCCTTCGAAGGGCCTAGGAGTAAAAACCGTGCTTTTCAGAGATTCAGCCCAAATTGAAATGGCTGTTGATTAAATTGCAGTTTTTTCGATTTAAATAGATGGTTTACATGTTAGTGAATATATTTAATGCATTTTAGATGCAAGTCGCGCTAATAGTATTCCCTCAGAGGCCTTCAAAGTTCAAGAAATTGCCACAAATTGTGTGAAAACAAGATTTGTTGGATTTAAAGCAATTTGGGCTTCAGGTGACAATTCGGTGCATGCCTTTTAAACTTTTAAAGCTGCCAAATCTTGGTTTTGTAGGGGCGGGGGGGTGATTGTTATAAAATCATTAACAGTAGACCCTTGCAATTATGAAACGTAATTTACTCTCATTTAAAACCGAATTTTATCAGAAAGACGGTCAAAAACTATCTAGAGAATTGGAATTCAATGCAAATTTAGAAGAATAAGCATGAATGGTCAAAATGTTGAAAATTTGCCTATTTTCGGAATCCACCATAGAACTTTGAAAGGCTAGTTCTCTTGATGTGAATGTCACAGGGCACTTAAATTTTGAGTGTTTTACTCAAAACAATTTATATTTCAAGAAAAAGATAAAAGAACTCAATTTTATGAACATCAGAAAACCCTTGAAGGGCCTAGGAGTAAAACCGTGCTTTTCAGAGATTCAGCCCAAATTGAAATGGCTGTTGATTAAATTGCAGTTTTTTCGATTTAAATAGATGGTTTACATGTTAGTGAATATATTTAATGCATTTTAGATGCAAGTCGCGCTAATAGTATTCCCTCAGAGGCCTTCAAAGTTCAAGAAATTGCCATAAATTGTGTGAAAACAAGATTTGTTGGATTTAAAGCAATTTGGGCTTCAGGTGACAATTCGGTGCATGCCTTTTAAACTTTTAAAGCTGCCAAATCTTGGTTTTGTAGGGGCGGGGGGGGGGTTGATTGTTATAAAATCATTAACAGTAGACCCTTGCAATTATGAAACGTAATTTACTCTCATTTAAAACCGAATTTTATCAGAAAGACGGTCAAAAACTATCTAGAGAATTGGAATTCAATGCAAATTTAGAAGAATAAGCATGAATGGTCAAAATGTTGAAAATTTGCCTATTTTCGGAATCCACCATAGAACTTTGAAAGGCTAGTTCTCTTGATGTGAATGTCACAGGGCACTTAAATTTTGAGTGTTTTACTCAAAACATTTTATATTTCAAGAAAAAGATAAAAGAACTCAATTTTATACATCAGAAAACCCTTGAAGGGAGCACACCACTAAATCAATGCGCCATTTGTGCAACCCTACTAAGTTCCGGTAAAATACAGAAAGTTTTTGAGGTATTATGGGCTGCTCTTTGGACTAATAATCAGAAAGAGTAGCGAATTATAGCTTAAATAAAAGTGTAAAGCCTATGCATGAATTTGAATCACTAAAAAAGTCGCATTTTTATAATTATCGATAAAATAGGTCCGCGTATTAAAAAATGGGCAGAAACGGGTTTACAGTCATGAGAGCATGTCAAAAACAGTGAGGGCGCTGTTTAGCGGCTCCTACCGGGAAAACGAGGTGGAAGACTACCCATACATTGAAACATATGTTAAACTTTCATCGATTTGCAATCGACTGGTTATCATTAAAATTCTCAGAAAGCGCCGAAAAGGCCTCAAAACGAATAAATAAAACTGGTGTTTTTACACGTATTTCAATGGGACGATTATTTAGTGGTGTGCGCCCTTCGAAGGGCCTAGGAGTAAAACCGTGCTTTTCAGAGATTCAGCCCAAATTGAAATGGCTGTTGATTAAATTGCAGTTTTTTCGATTTAAATAGATGGTTTACATGTTAGTGAATATATTTAATGCATTTTAGATGCAAGTCGCGCTAATAGTATTCCCTCAGAGGCCTTCAAAGTTCAAGAAATTGCCACAAATTGTGTGAAAACAAGATTTGTTGGATTTAAAGCAATTTGGGCTTCAGGTGACAATTCGGTGCATGCCTTTTAAACTTTTAAAGCTGCCAAATCTTGGTTTTGTATGGGCGAGGGGGGGGGGTGATTGTTATAAAATCATTAACAGTAGACCCTTGCAATTATGAAACGTAATTTACTCTCATTTAAAACCGAATTTTATCAGAAAGACGGTCAAAAACTATCTAGAGAATTGGAATTCAATGCAAATTTAGAAGAATAAGCATGAATGGTCAAAATGTTGAAAATTTGCCTATTTTCGGAATCCACCATAGAACTTTGAAAGGCTAGTTCTCTTGATGTGAATGTCACAGGGCACTTAAATTTTGAGTGTTTTACTCAAAACATTTTATATTTCAAGAAAAAGATAAAAGAACTCAATTTTATGAACATCAGAAAACCCTTAAAGGGCCTAGGAGTAAAACCGTGCTTTTCAGAGATTCAACCCAAATTGAAATGGCTGTTGATTAAATTGCAGTTTTTTCGATTTAAATAGATGGTTTACATGTTAGTGAATATATTTAATGCATTTTAGATGCAAGTCGCGCTAATAGTATTCCCTCAGAGGCCTTCAAAGTTCAAGAAATTGCCACAAATTGTGTGAAAACAAGATTTGTTGGATTTAAAGCAATTTGGGCTTCAGGTGACAATTCGGTGCATGCCTTTTAAACTTTTAAAGCTGCCAAATCTTGGTTTTGTATGGGCGGGGGGGGTGATTGTTATAAAATCATTAACAGTAGACCCTTGCAATTATGAAACGTAATTTACTCTCATTTAAAACCGAATTTTATCAGAAAGACGGTCAAAAACTATCTAGAGAATTGGAATTCAATGCAAATTTAGAAGAATAAGCATGAATGGTCAAAATGTTGAAAATGTGCCTATTTTCGGAATCCACCATAGAACTTTGAAAGGCTAGTTCTCTTGATGTGAATGTCACAGGGCACTTAAATTTTGAGTGTTTTACTCAAAACATTTTATATTTCAAGAAAAAGATAAAAGAACTCAATTTTATGAACATCAGAAAACCCTTGAAGGGCCTAGGAGTAAAACCGTGCTTTTCAGAGATTCAGCCCAAATTGAAATGGCTGTTGATTAAATTGCAGTTTTTTCGATTTAAATAGATGGTTTACATGTTAGTGAATATATTTAATGCATTTTAGATGCAAGTCGCGCTAATAGTATTCCCTCAGAGGCCTTCAAAGTTCAAGAAAAACATAAAAACAAGGTAACATTGCCTGTTTTATTAATCTTAAAGGACAGGTTGTTCATCATAACAATCTCTTGTGGGCATATCTTCTTTAGTTTTTATGCAAATAAGCTAAACGTCCTTAATGGTCCCATATTACCTGCAGGTACCCTATCTTTGCTAAACGAATTAAT
This sequence comes from Amphiura filiformis, assembly GCF_039555335.1. NCBI lineage: Eukaryota > Metazoa > Echinodermata > Ophiuroidea > Amphilepidida > Amphiuridae > Amphiura > Amphiura filiformis. The sequence goes on from NW_027305511.1 coordinate 380,378, forward strand.
CTGCAAGAAATATTTTGTACAATAAACATTATGTAGCCAGAGGTTTCCAGTGATATAAAAATCTCAACTTTTTTTGATTTTAGTGGGGGGAATGACTAGCTGTGGATCACGAAGTGCCCCTTTAAGTATCCCACTTACCACATCTTATGATCTTACTCTAAAGCCTATTAATTAATGATTTTTGTTTGACAAATCCAAAAAATATCACTGACTTCCCAGCAAACACAAAAACGTTTTAAGTAAGTTATATTTTGGCTTTTGGTTTAGGTAAAAACGTTTTAATAACATTAAAATGTCGGGTTATTATAAAGGTCATGAAAACGTTTTAAAACGTTTTGTATGAAAACACACTACAACAATATTTTTAAAATGTTTTCAAAATTTTATTGTAAACTATTTTGCAAACATTTTTTGCCAAACATTTTGTCAACACTTAAATAACATTATGTTAAAATATTTGCACGCACTAAACACAGAAATGTTCTTAACATGTTTTTTTTTTTTTCAAAACGTTTTAATAACATTTAAATGTCGGGTTGTTTGAAGGTCATGAAAACGTTTTTAAAACGTTATAGCAAATATTTTAGTCAAACATTGTAAATATTTTTTCAACCCTAAAATAACATCCTGTTTAGGGACCGTTCACAAACACTTGTAAGGGGGGGGGGGGGCCTGATGCCAAAAAAAATGTATCGCGAAATTTTTCGGGGCCCCCCTTTACAGACCTCGAAAATTTCAGGGCCCCCTTTTTGACATGAAAATTATGGGTCAACCCCATAGAAAAGCATATAAACTCAATTTTTCCAGGAAAATTTGTGGTCATTTTTTCAGGCCCCCTTAGGAGGGTCAAAATTTTCAGGGCCCCCTTTTGCATCAGGCCCCCTTACAAGTGTTTGTGAACGGTCCCTTAGAATGTTTTGTATCAAGTTTTCAAAAATGTTTTTGGAATGTTATTAAAACGTTTCTATACCCTTTATATAACCCGACATTTAAACGTTTTCTGTAAAACATTTTGTGTTTCCTGAACAGTAGATTATCAAAAAATGTTTTTGAATGTTATGAAAACGTTTTATACCCATTTCGTGATCCACAGCCTCATCCCCCACTTTTCTCAAAAAAGTTGAGATTTTTATATCACTGGAAACCTCTGGCTACATAATGTTTATGTACAAAATATTTCTTGCAGATTAATTCGTTTAGCAAAGATATCGTGAAATTTGAATTTCATTCTGGTGCACCAGAACGAAATTACAACGCATTGTCTATGGAGCAGTGTAATATACATAATCATGCATAACTCGCGAACGCAAAATCGGAATCAACTGAAATTTTGGGAATAGGTTTTTTTCGTGGATATCTGATGAAAAATGACATAAATAGAGGATGCTAGGATCACGAAATACTCCTTTAATATACCCTTTATATAACCCGACATTTACACGTTTTCTGACAACCTTTTTTAATCTTTTGCGAATGATGTCGAAAACGTTTTGTGTTTGCTGTGTAAGCTCACTCCTCGGAATCAAAGTTTGCTTTAGCAGTGGTCATAGGATAAGGCCTATTTGCTATTAGTGTGAAATTCAGAGACGATCAATTAGGCCTTACCTCACCTGGTGAGGATTAGATTAGCTCATAGGCCTACCATAAATCAAGGCTTTCAAACTACGTTGGTAATTGATCACTTCACTTCTAGGCCTACTTCTGCTTATTTTTATTACACGTGATTTGCAATTGTTGACAGTTTTCCGGGACAGTTTTCCATATCAGATTCTCCACCACTGGTTATAAATGAAAATCTGGGGAATAACTGAAGGAAAGGCAGAGTAGAAAAAAAAAGGGGGGTGCTACGGTCATTGGGTGTAGGCCTCGTTGATTTAATTTTTCTTTAAAGCTGTAGGCCCTAAATTGCGTTTGATAAAGGCCTTGGAATTTATTTTTTCCTTCCTTTTTTTCAATTCAATTTATTTAGGCCTATTGATTTTTTTAAACAAAACAAAACAAGTCAGGGTCGGGCCATCTTTTAGCGTCTGTCGGGTTTCGCCAAGCAAAACGTATTTTTTTAGGTCTTAGTCCATGATTTACTGGTGTGCGCCCGTGTCTTAATTGGTGACGAGCTGAAAATAGACAAACTTAATTGGCAATGGCAATGCAATAAGCTTACAGGTATTTTGTTTCGTTATCTGTGGAGTAATTAATCTTCGTGATAAAACCGACTCAGTACAGAGAGAGGGCAAAGGTATATGTGGGCCTTTTTATTCCTGTGTCAAATAGCCTGGAGTTTGTTGAGGCCAAAGCGAGGGCCAAAGGTTTTAAATTTGGTAAGCTTCACTCACTGACGTCAAACAAGCTTACCAAAAAGCCAAGTTTTATGATTTACTTCTTTCCACATGACATGATTCATGCCTACTTTCTGACAACAGACTCACTTTAATAGTAGTGACATAAATGAATTGGGCATCAATAAGAAGATTTGTAAACCAGGCAGAGAGAATAGCCAGGGTATACTACAAAGGTAAACTATATTTATACAAAGTTAATTTTTTATTACTTCCATGGTCTGTGCTGTGCACTGAGCGTACACGAGCGTAAACACAGAGGTAATAAACAGTCATGCTGATTGGCTAATCAACGGTCTTGATAATAAGATGGTTAAGGTTTTACCGTCGTCACCCGATTCGACTTGACTATTGGCGCCTGTTTTAAACGCTGCGTAGGGCTGCGTCGTGTTTCGGCGTTATGCGTTGCAGACATCGCAGAGAACGATGCGTGTTGTGCGTGTCAATGCTATTTTTGCGCACCGTCGATAACTAGGGCCACAAAATAAAGAAAACCATGTTTGCTGTTTTATTAAATACAATATGTACAAACCAAATCTTGCCAGCGGGCTTCCACTGATAACGAACCTGTCCTCCCCAAAGTAGGCCTACGACAGTAGGGTACAATCACAGTTATAGGCCTACCCAACAAACACAGAATCAGGTTTAAAAAAAACCCATTAAGGCCTAAACGAGTGTTGGTTAAATTGGTTAATTCGTTTTAATAATCATATTTTGGCCTAAATGTTGGCTAACCACTATGCCTATAGGCATATTAATGGTTATACGTTTGTAGAACGTTTCATAATGAAACGCAATACACGGCAATTTTAAAAGTTTATAATCCAACAGTTAGGCTAAATGTTTAAAGCATTTGTGTTTAATCATGGTTATTGGGTAAAGACCTAAACCTACTAAGCTACGTGCACAGAATTCAAAATGCATGCGATAGACAACACCATCAAAACTATTCAGTTTCAACATGTGTCATAGGCCAAAAAAAAAAAAAATGATATCATAATTGGCCAAACGTTTTTCTACAGCTATAGGTAACCCAGTGTTTAACTTTGCTTTAATTGAACTGCTATTGATGACATGAATCCACCTCGAGATAATTCCGTATTAGGCCTATAGTGTTTGTGACCAAAAATTTTCCTCTCGGCAAACGGCCGCTAAGCATACTATTAGGCCTATGCCTATAATAATTGTAGGCCTATTATAGTCAAACACTTCCGCCCATTCGCTTTAACATGTTTAATAAGTCCTCTTTTTGGTCATTCGAGTCAGGTGAACATTGTGATATTATTGCACTACTTATATGCGTAGTCCTTGCACTACTTTATTGCATGGCGGTGCTACGGCACTTCCAAGCCACTTCTTATAGCTTCGGATGCTGCCTTTCCGAGTTACAAATAAATATATAAAATAGACAATATATGATTCTTCTGTAGCTTATTTTAAACATGGTGAAAGCTGAGAATTTCTCACTTTGTGTAACTTGATAACTCTTTGGTTAATATCTTTGCAGAATAGGAGTCTTTCTTACACCCGTTTATGACCAAAATGCACCAAATTAGAATTAGGCTAAGAATTTTAAGGCTTCATTAAGTCTTTTATAGTCGATATTATTATAATTGTTCCTATTCTGGACACTTCTTAGGTAACTTTTTCTTTACAGTGAAAACTTTCCTGCGTAAACAGACAATTCCTTTTTTGTGGCCATATGCGTACACGAACGCTGATCCGGCATCAGATCGGCGTGTATACCAGCTAGCGTTGGTACGCACCAAAATATCCATGTGCGCAATTAACTACGCATGGTGTCGCAGAAAAAATGCATTTTTGACCTATTTTGGTCAATTTACGCGAAAACAAGGTCCGGTACCCCCAATTTTTTTTGCGCGATTTTAAAGAGCTTTTTGTTTTTCATAACATATATAAAATTAAAAAATTTTGTCTCGACAATTTTTTATACAACGCATAAAGGTGGTATATTTTGGGCAAATTGCTGATTTTGCCATTGAAGTGTACAGAGATTTTTGGAAATGTACACCTCTTTTAAAACGGCTGTAGCTCAAAAGTGAGGTCCGCACCCCTGTTTTTTTTTCCTGATTTATTATCTACACATATCAAAGTACAAAATATGTCAATTTAAAAAAATTTGGTCGATAGGTTTAGTAACGACGGTAAAACCTTAATAGTTAGTAAGTTAGCTTTTTTCTCGGTAATATTGCCGATCATCCTGCCGGGGCGATGGACCCTCCATTTTTTAATACATCGATGTTCTAGCCTTCGTGCAGAGTGGAGAAGGCCTTGATAATAAGATGGTTAATAGTTAGTAAGTTAGCTTTTTTCTCGGTAATATTGCCGATCATCCTGCCGGGGCGATGGACCCTCCATTTTGTAATACATCGATGTTCTAGCCTTCGTGCAGAGTGGAGAAGGCTAGAGGAACTCAGCTAATTATTATAGGGATGATCACAATGAATTTTCTGCAGCCTTGACAATGCCTTACAAGTACATGTACTGTGCAAAAAAAGCAAGTTCGGTAATGCATAATTTTTCTTCTTGGCGATCTGTTTTGAACTAAAAGCGGTTTTATTTGATGAAATCCAACTGTCGCTACAACTTCTGTATCAAGGATAAAGTACCGGTACTTTTTTGCCTTCATCTTCAAGTTTCTGGTGTCTAAAATTTCCGATTTGTGTATTTTAAGCCATTTACTGAGGTCGCAACTTTTGAGTTGAAGGTTGCCCTCTATTTAATAGCAATGGACATGCCCCGGGGACATGCCTACTATATCCATGGCCATGTGTTTTGAACTGGCATACATGTCAAAGTGGCTATGGTTTGTTGAGTACATTTTTGAGCTGTACCCCATTTACCTTAATTTCTTAGCCTTTCAACAAGGCTTTGCCTGGAGCACCGCCGTAATGGGAGCTTTACGGGGTCAATATTTTTTGGACGGTGGGGGGGCAATTCTTGGCAGGCCGAGAGGAGGTGGGGGAGGGGCAAGTTTTGGCTTGCCATTTGGAAAAAATTGACCACCCTTACCAAAGTGAATGCCTTCGCTATGCAGTTTCTATGCAGTCGTAGATGCAGTTATTTTATGTAGTCGGTTTAAGTAGTCGAAATGATCTTCATATGCATCGACATGTCCATATTATGCCTTCAAAGACAGGATATATGCCTTCAAGGCTTATTTGCAGTCGCTATGCCTTCCCACAGCAAAGTTAATATGCAAATTAGCTATGCCTTCATTGGTCGACTGCATAGCTATGCCTTCATTGGCCGACTGCATAGCTATGCCTTCATTGGTCGACTGCATAGCTATGCCTTCATTGGTCGACTGCATAGCTATGCCTTCATTGGCCGACTGCATAGCTATGCCTTCATTGGTCGACTGCATAGCTATGCCTTCATTAGTCGACATGTCCATATTATGCCTTTTAGAATTTTGTCATTCTTTACCGAAAATGTTGAAATAATAATAATAATGATAACTATTAGGAAGGATCTCTGTCCATTTTAGCCAAAATATTCACAGGGTAACACTAGCTATTTCCATGTTTTTGGTTCTATGGGGGAATTAAAATTGTAATTAGAATCGGGCCCGTATGCAGCGGGTGTGCACCCCCCACCCCCCACGCGTACGGACCCGATTACAATCCATGTCTTTATGATCATGATCAATGAATGCATTTCAGTGGAACGGCATAACGTCTAGTGCAGGGCAATTACATTAAAAACAGTGTAAACTCATTGCTATAATTATGCCCGTTACATTACTACTCATGAATACCCTTTATACTTAATTGGGTTTTCCATGTGTTTACCATTAAATTTGACATTTGCAGGATGGCAGTTTGGGCCACTCACTGTGACAAAAAGTTGAAAACAACGGTCCCAAAGAAATAGGATGACCATTTGGCACCATGCATAAAGTCATGGCTCTTAAAAATTGTCTGCCAAAAAGGTTTAGAACCAACATCTTGATGAACCAATATAAACCTTATTGCTCCCACCTTTCAGCCTGCCAAAATAAGACAGAGATCCCCAGTACATTAATTATCCCTGTACCACATTAATTATTGTCATAATACATGTACATGTCAGCATAATTATAATGAACCAATACTGTTCTGCTATACAAATCTAGGTTGCCACTAAAACTAATTTTGAATACATGATACATCTCTGATATACAAGTGCTTGACTGCAAAATTCAACAGGTTTGCATGCAGTAATCATGTAGAGCATAAATCTTAAGCTTATACATTTCTACTCATCTACATGCAGTGAAAATCTGTAAGCCTCAAATTTACCTGTTCATACAGTCATTGTAGTAATCTGTAATGTGGAATTTCCTTTAAAATGTCTGAATTATGTAAAATAGTGCCCAAAACATCCACCATCTTCTTACAGCTTGTAACTGCCTTGAATCCAACAGCAAATTTGAAATGGCAGTTGGTGATCATGTGACATGTATGCAAATTAGCTCTCGACTGCATAATTTGCCTTCCATAGGACTGCATAATTTTGAATTTGTCTTTGACTACTTGTTTTCCCAAGCTTGACTGCATAGGACTGCATAATTTACAGCGACTGCCTATTTGAAATGTCTTCGACTGCTTTCTATGCAGTCGAAGACATAACTACATGGTAGAACTGCATGCGTAAGTAGTCATTTGTCTTTGACTGCATAAAGACTGCATATTATGCAGTTTTATTTGGTAAGGGCAAGGATCACTTTTGTGGTACCGGGTATTACCATACTCTATGGGTTTATTGCCTTAAAATCTAACATTTGAAAAATGAGTAAGGAGTAAGGACCTCCTCGTAAATCATTATCATTATTTAATTTAACAACAAAAAACATGTTCCGCCTCCTAGATAGGCCTACATGAAAATAAATCATTGTGGCTTCATCCTTGATGGGACAAAGTCATAGATATGCAATGAGATTATTGAATCCACAATTCTTTATTTCCACAGAACAGTTTGTGTCAAAAGTCATACACCGAAGCATGGCTACAATATATGCAACACCTAGCACAACTCTTGTAGATGAGAAGGTTAAAATCAATCTGTCGGGATTTGATCCAGGGTCAAAGGTTACCGTCAGGTCATACCTACCAGAACCAGGTTTGATATTTGAAGGACATGGGCATTTTGTGGTGGATGGCAGTGGAGAGGTATCTGTCTCAACGGATCCATCTGTGGGTGGAACATACACAGGTTCGTTGTTTTAATCCCCTGAGCACTATCTGTCGATCTAACATTGCCTCTGATTGGTCAATTACATGATATCTTCAATTTAATCACCAATCAGAACTTGTAGTTTTGCAAATAATTCACCTCAATTTTTGTGTGTGGTGAAATTATTCTAAAACTGTTGGTGATTGGTCCAATTGATAATGAAAACTCCCAGTGAAAACTCACCAATAGGCAGGTAGTTCTCATGGGGTTAGAATTCATCACTCTGTGCTTTTCAGACCCAGTGATACCCCATACACCCCAATGGAAGACATGACCTTATTAAATCGTTCACTCAAGGAGTGTGAATTTCAAAATTGAGTTACCTGAATGGGTGACTACATTTTGAAATCTTTTTGTGTGGGAGATTAAGGTCATGTCTTCCATTCGGAGTGTATGGATTTCAACTGGAATACCATATAATTATTTTTAAAGCAATGGTCTTGCAAAATTTAAATCCATACAATCAAATTAAGAAAGGCCAATCAGTCCAGACTGATCCAGGCTAGACATGGGGCAGAGGGCACTCATGACAAACTATCTGATCATGTCGCCCGACCAAATTTTACAAGAAATGTGACTCTCTTGGTCATGATGCATTTGGCATCATATTGATGAGCAAGATGGCATACTCTTGTGAAGACCACAGCAGTGCTCTATAGTGCCACCTGACAGAGAAATAGACATGATATGTGCTTGTATGTTTGTCCATTAGGCGAGTGAAAGTCGATTCCGAGTTTATCGTCCCCCGCCCGCGTCACTTTTTGGTAACCAAAAACACCCGCGTCAAATTTTCAAAAATGCCAAAATAATTCATTATTTTCAAAGTATCAGTGTTTTCACCAGTTTTAGCAATTGGAAACACATAAATTCATAACTTGGAAGCAAAACGAGGCCCTTTTCTAACTTTTCTAGTCCCTACCCATATAAAAACATGTTTATAAATAACATGTATGAGTATGGCTTTAAATCAACACGCATTTTAGGTCAATAATGAAATCTGTTGAAATAATGAAAAATGAAAAATGAAAAAGTCACCTCACCAACCTGGGAAAAAAAGGGGACGATAAACTCGGAATTAACTTTCATTGGCCTTAGCCTACACACTCACACATCCTACAATGCAGTTGAATATTCGAGAAGCAAACAATCAGGATTCAGGATTTTCCAAATGAGGACTAATAACTTGGAATAATCCTGGACCTGCTCAAGACCTGGTCTACAAGTCATCCACTAGAGATTTTGAACTTAGTTGATTGATTTTGGTGGACCACTTACCTTTAAAATCACACAGGTGGATATGTCAAAGCTCTTGCAAAAATGGAAATCCAAGATTAGACTGCGGAACTCAGTCCTCAATGATAGTCAGTCACTTATCTTTTGGTCGTTATATGACTATCATTTGAGGACTGAGTTCTTACCATACATCTTCCGAGGTGCAGTTTCAGACAATAGCTTGGGATTATTGGGACAGAGGTTATCTTTTGAATTCTTTCATGACCACTGAAGCATAGTCAAGCCTGTCAAGGACACTCGCGTGAATTGAAAGACCATGTCACTCGCCACACAAGAATGTCAAAGGTCATAAACACCAATTTGTTGTACTTCCGCGCCTCGGAAAATGATGTTTAAGGTTTAGGACTAATCCAAGATGGCCACCACCGGCCATATTGAAAATATAAAATTTCAGCCTCTATACCACAGTGAGTATGTGTTATACCTTGTTTTAGGGGGTTTTGCATACGGGGAATCCATTTCTGACATCAGTTTCTAAGATCAAGTTATATGTCAAAATTCAAGATGGCCGCCAGAAACTACATGATTTTCTTCAATGCAACAAAGACCTGACTCCTTCATCCCCCTTCCACTCAACACAAAATTTGTAACCAATCATGTGTGTTTCAATATTTGAAAGATCCTCTTTGCAAGGTGTAATTTAAATGATTTATAATTTATTGTTATTTTCAGATGTTGAACCTATGGGTCTATTTTGGAGCATGGTGCAATCCCCAGGTCTGAAACAGGGGCTACGATATGCCAAGAAAGATGCCGCCACACCGATGCAAATAACACTCTCAGTACACAAAGGACATTTAGATATATCAGCATTACAAACTGATACTCCTGTAGCTAAAACACAGATAAAAAGGACTTATATGGGTCCAAATGTTGAAATTATCAAAGTGCATTCTGGGAGGGTGCGAGGACGAGTGTTCAAGCCTAAAGGTAAAGTTGACAGTATATCTTGTAGTTGGGCTATTCCATTTAAAATCCACACTCTCCCTGTGGAAGATTTTGGAAATATCTATTTGAAACTCATACTCCCTCTGTGGAAGATATTTCCAAAATCTTCCACAGGGGGAGTGTGGATTTTAAATGGAATAGCCCATTAATGCATTTGTGACACGATCTGCTCCATGGGGGCCAAAGGAGGCATTTTTGAAAATTGAGTTACTATTTAATTATTACCTTGTAGTAACATTAGGCTATCATATACTGAAAACACCAAAGGTCTAGCATACTTGGTTCTAAAGTTATAAGGTTTTGTGATGTGCATTTTCTTATGTATTTTATTGTTTTTTTACTCCATATTTTTGCCTTTATCTCAGTTTCAAATTTGCCACCTTTGGCCCCCATGAACCAGATCATGTCACATTTTCTCACACAATTTCTCAGAAAAAATGGGGCTATATCCAGTTGAAATCCAAGCTTTTTGGCGATGGGAAGGGATAGAAGGAAGGAATAAAGAGAGAAAACATAGAAAGAAGTTGTTTGCTCTAAGTGGGAATCGAACCCGAGACCCCTCGCATGCCAAGCACTGGGTCAGCGACGTCTTGGGCTTCGCTGGCCAGCGAAAACCGTGCCTATATCACTTTAATAGGCGATTGCATCATCACACGGCGTGGGATGCACGCATCTAACAGCGCTTATTATATCAAGAAGTATTTTGTAGTATTCGGACATGATAGGGTTAATTGAGCCTATATTGAGTTTCACCAAACCCTAACCCGCCAGGGGCTTTTTGGCGATGGGAAGGGAAAGAAGGAAGGAATAAAGAGAGAAAACAAAGAAAGAAGTTGTTTGCTCTGGGTGGGATTCAAACCCGAGACCCCTCAAATGCCAAGCAATGGGTCAGCAACACTTTGCCACAGGTTTTGGGCTTCTCTGGCCAGCGAAACCGTACCTATATATCTCTTAGGGCCATTGCGTCATCACACCATGTGGGATGCACACAAGAACAGCGATATATCAAGTAGGATTTTGTAGTACTCGGGGGTGTTAGGGTTAAGTAAGTGTCCTTCCCCTTTTACATGAGTCACATTTCAACAATGATCGATCTATTCCAGTTGAAATCCATACACCCCTTTTATTTTCAGCCCATATTTGGTGTTTATCCTGACTATTTTTCATCTTTATTAGTAATATTCATCGTTTCTGGTATGTGCCTTCTCACATCCGTGATTTATTCCAGGTCCAGGGCCTTTCAAAGGTGTTATAGACATGTTTGGCTCAGCAGGTGGACTCATTGAATTCGTGCTGCTCTTCTAGCATCTAGAGGTTTTGTCGCATATGCCTTGCCATTCTTCAGGTATGAAGACTTGCCTGAAACCATGTTTGATTTAGATCTTGATTATTTTGAGGTAAGCATTTTTTAAAGCTTTTGTTTTAAGCACGGTTGTGAGTAGAGTTGACTGAAGAAAAGAGATCCGCCAAGGACCACCAAAATCTGCTAATTTTTAAAAAGTTGGTCAATGAATCAGAGCTGACGTGATACCCTAAACTATTTTCTTTTTTGAAATATTCACTAATATGCAGGTAACTAAAAAGGGTACGTCCATCTTTGAGATTGTGCCCCCGACCAGGCATGAAGATAAGATTTAGCCGACAAGTGTATCCTTTTGAAATGAATGACATTAATTTTGTTTTTCAACTCAGGAGGCAACAGACTGGTTACAGGAGCAATCTTATGTAGAGCCAGGAGGTATTGGAGTCTGTGCAGTATCATGGGGAGCAGAAATAGCTGCACTTATGGCAGCTACCTTTCCTGAAAAGGTGAAAGCATGTTTTGTTTATAAATGATCGACCCAGCAGACAGTAGCATGTTTTGTTTATAAATGATCAACCCAGCGTAGGGTATTCAAGTTTAGGTAGAGACATCCCTTGGAGATTCATACCATTTAAACCATTGCCGTGACGTCACTCTATTCAATTTACTGTTGATTATTATCTACGAATCAACACTTTTCTGAACGAATCAACGGTTAAGTGTGGATTCGTAAGTACGAATCCACCGAATCTACCGGGGATTGAACCCGGGTCGCACGCGTGAGAGGTGTCAATGCTGACCACTACACTATTGCTACCTTGACAATAATTCACGTAACAATGCTCAGTTAAGTCTGCCATTAACGTATCGTAGTAAAATCATGGAATATTTTGTTTTTTGAACACAAATCATGAAAGGTTTGTCTTTACCATGTTTATTACACTGAATTTGGCAGTGAATGCTTTATTGAATTCACCAATTAATTTAATTTACCAAAAAAAAAAA